>NW_007379051.1:0-28263 GCF_000475195.1 Diaphorina citri
GTGACAATCAAAAAGATCAATAGATTCTAGGTTTGCCTAGGTTTTCTATCCACCGGTTGTGTAAATATTTGAACTGTGCAGAAGTCATTGCCCTCGAATGAAAATCCTGTCCTAGGCCTAGAGCACAGTTCTTGAGCAGTGAAATAAATAATCAATATAATAGGTACATACCTAGGTACTGAGCATATTTGTTTAGATTTTTTGGCAATTTAATAACAGGCACACGGGAGCTGATTGATTATAGTTATGAACAATTTAAATTGTACCTACCCAGGTATTCAGCAATAAATTAATAATTTTGTTCAGAGATATCTTTATTTGGAGATTTAATAACAGATTATAATTGAACATGGAACAAATTACTACAGAAGTTGAAGAATTCTCTAGAGTTCACTGAAACTTAAAAAAAAGTAAAAAGTAATATTGTTGATTTTTTTTTTTTTTTTTTTTTTTTAAAAAATTTTTTTGTGCGCCCTTTTTTTTTTTTTTTTTTTTTTTTTTTTTTTTTTTTTTTTTTCACTGTATCATATTTGTACATGTACCTCTACTTCTAAACCCTTACCTACTTAAAGATATCTAATATCCTAATATCTACTACCTATTGTATTGAAATGTTTTCCGAAAGCTATCTCTTGATCAAAAACTCTAAAATAAAGCTGAAATCCCTACAGCTAGGTATGTACAAGCTTCATTTTGTTTATCTTTTGAAAATCTTTATATTGGTACATCCCCAATTTACTAATCCTTTTCCCCATGATTTTCCAAGTCAGTCCTGGATTACTTTGTTGGGAAAGATATTTTTGTTGTCACATTATTTTTATCACACACGGGCACAGTTAATATGTTGAGATAACATCACTTCTATCTAAATTTTACAGATTCGAAACGACACGAAATTTTGAACTTGTAGAATGTTCAATGTGTGGGTCAGAAAATAAAAAAAAGCTTTAGTGGCTAGATGGGACTTTTCAGAAAGTACGTAATACTTATCTAACACCTACGTACATGTAGATGCGAGGTACCCTATAATCATGTAGGTTGTAGACCTTTTTTTTATACATATCCCTGTTTGAGGCTTGAAACGAGCCATTGTAACTCAAAATTGGCTTCAATATGTCCGATTCTGATTCACACATTGCAATATTCTGTCACCTCTTGTAAATCTTAGTAGACACGTGCAGCTGTAAACAATGCCACTTTTTTGTGCTTCTTTGTAATTATTGTAATAAATTACTTGTTTGTTATAAGTTATGTACTTAGTTTTTAGACTTGTCCAAAACCTGTACCTATTTAGACTGTCAACATAGAACAAGATGTCCGGTCATTCTATCAGTGTAATAGATCACGTTTTTATCTTGATGTCTTTCTGTTTATAAATTAAGATTTAAAAGAAGACACTAGGGATGAGTGTTGAAAAAAAAAAAAAATCAAATCAAATCAAATGAACTGTAGGTACACACTTGACCATTATCTCCGAAGTATAGGTCAAGGCACGGATACACCGCTGGTTCAATATAGTAAGCATTTCTTCTGTTTATCAGAAATTCTGAAATTAAATTCAATTATTTCTACTCACTCTCAATTTCGAAAAAAATTTCATTCTAAATGATTCTTACTATTCAGCTCGTACTTTCAAATTACATTCTTTTACCTTTGGAATTTAGCCCTCAATTCCCTAGTGTCAAAGAGAAATAAAATGTAGATATAAGTACCCAAAAAGGGTAGAAATAATAGCTAATTTGATCACTATTTGATTTCATACCTAAATAATTTTATTCTGGTTTAAAATTGAAAAAGAAAACAAATGATAGATTTGGACCAGAAGGGATCTCGTCAGGCACCCTCTTGATATTCTAAATATGTAGGTACATTAATTGGTCGGGATCTTCCTCTACCATAGTTTGGGACCATCTCAACGATTAAAGACAAAGATCATTTTTGGATAATCGCTTTCTTCAAACAAGCTTGAATCAGAATCCCTCTCATTCAAAAAAGGACCAAGGGAGTTGAAGACGAAACTTAAATATTTACAAATGATGCTGAAATTAATGCAGTTCTCTTCATGAACGGAAATTGCTTGCTGAAAGAATAAGGCTAGTTATTACTCGTACACAGGAGCTCCCGGCTATTCGTAAAATTTTCATAAAACGACTCAAATTAAATTATTAACATGTTTTCTATTTTCAGATTCTCGTTATCAAATTTTTGTTTACCAGGGGAAAGAAAACGCCAGGGCACTCCGAATTTTGTTGTTTGCAGGATATCCTTTCTTTATAACAGGAGAGATTATTTACATAGAGGTGGTGCGATTAAATTTAGGCTCATTTTGAGGCACCAATAATATACATTGATATGTTCTACTTTGAATCTCGGGGTTTTTGATTTCTCGTAGGTACGATTAGTATGCTCCTCCATGATTAGAACACAGCATTAAAAGTTCCTACCTAGTAGGTAGCCTAGTACCTACCCAAGTACTCATTACCAACAAAAAGAAGTAGGTACAATAATAAGGTATTTCACAACAAAGAGAAAGACACACATCCACCATTTTTAGAATTTTCAGGAGAGGAAGAAACTGAAGAAAGGGCTCTGTGAAGTAAGAGCTCCTGTCAAAAATTACGCCCAGAAATGTTTCCATTCCTGAGCGTGATGATTTATTTAGGGTTGTCAGCATCAATGCCCTCACAATACGATCCCTGGACATTATGCTCCCCTAGACAAGGAAGACTGAGGAAGCACCAATTTTCTGGTAGACCCTCTTGTCCGAAGCACAAGATACTGAGAAGTTATGCTAAAGTATATATTTCAATTATTTCATTCATGGTTGTATGTTTTATGTAGAGCGTATTGCATACACGTTCATATTTTAGGCGTAATGTTAGAATACTCATACGAGCAAGAAGCAGACGAGACGGTCAATGAAAATTCAAGGAGAAAAAAAATAAGCTTCTGGTCCTTTGAACTAAAACACCTTCCCTAAAATGTGATGGGTAATTAATCAATAAAATTTATTCATCTTCAAATTTTTATTACCCTCTGAATTTTTCACTGTTCTCCAAATGCCCTAAATTGCTCCTCCATTTTCTAGCATTTTCAATTTACTTCAGGTTCTACATGGCGAAATAATATCTATAATCAATAAATAAAACATACCTACAACCAAATCTTGTGAATTCTATCAGTTGCTTCTTTTCATTTCGAAATAATATCTACTGTCCGAAGTTTTTTCTTCGATACATCCTGTATAACAAGAGGATTATCTGCAATAGTTCAATGTTAGAGCAGGTCTAGAGTCAGGTCTGAGTCTGGTATGAGATCGAGGAGAGGCAAAGTTACTTCTCTAATGCCGGTGACGGTGCAAATGGGTTCATTGCTCCCGTAGACGATTAAGTACACCTCACACATACATACAGACACACCAGCTCTACATACATTGTAGTGTGGAGAGTGTAGGTATTCGATACAAAGTATCATTCAATAGATTGGTATGTAAGCCGAGTCCACACTGAGGCTGAGTTCACATCGAGATCTGTCGAGCACTGGAACATTTTAAAATAGGAAATTAATCTGTTGTTTTGCTTTTTCGATGTTTTTCTTTTATAAAAGTACCTATAGGTATAATAAAATTGTGATACGTAGATAAACACCTACGATGACTGATAACTTGAAAATTGACCTGCTTCACTGGTAGATTTGCGGTGTGAACATTGGAAATTTTTGTTGATCTTAAGAACCTTAGACGTCATTTAAAATCTCTTGGAATTGAAAAGAGAGAACTACAAAGCCTCGTTAAATTCAGAACAAGCACGAGGAATTGCAAATAGGTGTCTGCTGGACTTGGCGTTAAGAGTTGCCTATCTAGAACAAACACTCTCCAGATTATATATACTCTCATAGTCTAAATGTATATTGTTTTAATGTACATAGAAAATGTTTTTACAAAGCCTCGTTAAATTCAGAACAAGCACGAGGAATTGCAAATAGGTGTCTGCTGGACTTGGCGTTAAGCGTTGCCTATCTAGAACAAACACTCTCCAGATTATATATACTCTCATAGTCTAAATGTATATTGTTTTAATGTACATAGAAAATGTTTTCGAGGTTATCTTTTTGGCTATCTTTTCATGATCAGCGATTAGAGTACAGGGGAACAAAATATTCAAACATTTTGGTGGTTACTTTTGTTCCAGGTTTAAAAGGGTAACACAAAGCTAATAAATACATCAGAATATCAGAAATGACAAGAGGAAGAGAGAGGGAGGGAGATGAATTTTTATGGTTATAAGGTTATGGCCACCAAAGTGTATTGCCCTCTGGTTCGAACAAAGAAGCTTGTGGTGTAGATCTACTCAGACAGGCGAGGTAGAAGACCCCCGAATTTCTTGACTTTAGATCAAGAATAGAAGTAGTCTTTCAAGGTTATCTCATTAGTGAAAAAATAGTGGTTCCCTCTGTCTGGCAATGTACATAGACAAATAAACACATATACTGAATCTAGATGTGAATTTTATACTGGGTGTCTACCGTCTATTCGATCTTCTTCTTCTTCTTCTTCTTCTTCTTCTTCTTCTTCTTCTTCTTCTTCTTCTTCTTCTTCTTCTTCTTCTTCTTCTTGAGGTGCCGTCTCCGTTCCGGAGGTTGGCAAACATCATGGTTATTCTACACGTTATCCATAACGTATAGAAGTATTAGACTCTTAGCCTTTTCCTACTTAAATAGGGTCGGCGTCTCTCGATGTCTAGTCGATCACACAACGAAAATGCCCATGATATGTACCTATCGAGATGATCGAAGAAATTAAGTATTTACATAGCCATAACAATTGGTCCACAGTTTTTTATGCTGATTTAAAGCTAGATACCTACCTAGTCGACGGACGAGTTTTTCATTTTCCATAATTTCCACGTTTTTTATTCCACTTGACAGCATAGGCATGGGCACTCGTGACAGACAGCATGGACAGTTGGACATCTGTACATCGGTAAAAATGACATAAGGGTTCATCGGGAAACGGGGTTAAAGCTTCTTTGTCATCTGAATTTTGAATCAACAAATCAGCTATAAATTTTCAATTTTCTTCCCAAGTGATATTATTACTTAAAAAAAACGAAGAAGAAGAAGAAGATACGGTACCTACATCCATCGGCAAATAGCGTATAACAAAATAGCGCCGTGCATTAAAAAATCCTGACTAAATGCAGTGCAAAATACATGTCTTTTCATGCTGGGCACATTGCGTTTTATTCAGGGGTGTTGATTTCCATAGGTCTGTACAGGTTTAGTATAGTTCCAAAACCGGATTCGCTAGGTACGCGATAGGATTCTTTTTTCAACAAAATCAGATTCTGATGGGTACAAAAATACAAATCTTGATCTTGTAGTTACCAGGTACCTATTTAATGAAAACATTAAAAGTTCCTACCTAGTACCTACCCAAGTACTCATTACCAACAAAAAGAAGTACAATAACAACGTATTTCACAACAAAGAGAAAGACACACATCCACCATTTTTAGAATTTTCAGGAGAGGAAGAAACTGAAGAAAGGGCTCTGTGAAGTATAACTTATCAGTTAATCTCGAAATTGAAAAGAACTTAAAAACACTCTCATATAACTCACAGAGTCAGTTTTTTGCAACTCTCACTCTCTCTACGATTTACTCTAAGATTGGGAATCCTTCAAAATTGCTGAATCTGATACATCCTGTATAACAAGAGGATTATCTGCAATAGTTCAATGTTAGAGCAGGTCTAGAGTCAGGTCTGATACATCCTGTATAACGAGAGGATTATCTGCAATAGTTCAATGTTAGAGCAGGTCTAGAGTCAGGTCTGATACATCCTGTATAACAAGAGGATTATCTGCAATAGATTTTTTTTACTTTCCGTATTTTTCATTATTACTACGACTACCTTCTTATTCTCTTAATTATCATTATCATAAATCCTAAAAATCTCAAATATTTCCAGAGGCAGCATGTCACCATGTAAGAAGGAAAATGTTGGTAGTCAAGTGTGTTAAGGTACTTGTCAATGTTGGGGTGAAGGCATTCCGAATTAAAATGTATCTCAGTGAGATACCAAAGTGATTATGATTGGTCTGGTACACATTTCTGATAACTTCAACGTCTTATAAGGAAGATAAGTGTAAAATAATCGAGTACGGAAGCCATGGGAAAAGTGAAACATGTAATATTTGATTTTTTTTTTTTAACCAAGCGTGCCACAAGTCCTGCAAACGTTAAGGTGTGTCCAAACATAGTCGACCCCGTCGATCGACGTCGACTGAAACCGTACACCGCCTTGTCAACATAGATCCACTTCTTTACCTCGTCGATAAACCATCGATTGACTGTCGATCGACAGGGTCGACTCTGTGTGGACACAGCTCAAGACCTCTCGCATATTATAGCCTTTGTCGCGCGACCTTTAGGAGCGCGGAGTCGGCGCGGCGCCGCCTGAAAACCCAAACCTATGAAAATAATACAGATCTCTCACACCAAAGTTGCGCGACTACGCTTCCAATGTGCTGCTACATGCTATAGGGCTCTAGACCTCGAAGTTTCCACTTACAATGTTACTATTACCTGCGCTTAAAAGTACCTAAAATATCCCTGTGAATTACGTTGTTAGATCTGATATTTTTTTTTATTATTATTATTATTATTATTTTATTTTATTTTTATCAGCTCTCTAACATCAGATCTGAGACGACCAAGAGATTATCAGGTCTTCTTTTCTGTCTTGTGTCACTTTTCTCCTATTTACCCGATACCAGAGGATTACATTAGCTTCTATATTGACTTAATCCCTTTTGATATGACAAGATTATTTTTTTATATGCATTTCTAAAGAAAAAGTTCATAATTAAAACTCGAAGAAGAAAAAAAATGGAAGAATGTCTTTTTTATCACCTAATAATAATTAATTCAAAATTCTCACAGGGATCTCTTGGGATTCAAAAGGTTTTGTAAAATAAAAAGAGGTGGTGTATATTATGTTGTTATTATCAGGAGCTTTATCAGCATACCTACCTACCTTTCTATATCTACCTATACCTACATAGTAGGCTAGTAAGCTAATACTCGTATGCTCTTTCGATCTTGAGAGCTTTTGACATAATGCCTCTTCAAAATCATAAAACAATTATGTAGGTAGGTACGTTTTACTTTTTATATGTGTACTTATTCCTCTACATATGGTTGGGCGTGTATAATATAATAATAAGTAGGTATCTCCCTAGATCTAATACCTACCTAGCTATGTTTTAAATCTATAGGTACATATTTATAGTTATGTCGGTACTTGCTCAATAACTTGAGTCAATACCTACTTTAAAATTACCGAAAATGGAAATCTATGGTAGCTCAAAAACACAAATTGCTACCTGTTACCTCCATTGGTTGATTGAGTTTTCATATTATTCACAGAATCTATTCCGCTCGCAATAATAAAATATTACCTATGCCTATCTATTCCATTCATTGTCAGACCGATAAAAGTAATTAGCATTTGAGAAAAAAAATACAGGTAGCAAAATAACACGCAGGTTACAAGCAACAGGTTCACGCAAGTCGTTTGCTTTTCATAATTGCTACCTTTCAGTATACTCTCATAGTCTAAATGTATATTGTTTTAATGTACATAGAAAATGTTTTAATGTACATAGAATTGCCTACGTAAATGGTGAATAAGTACATTGCCTAGGTACTAAATTGTGCCTATACAAAGTATGTTGAGCATGTGTTTAATTTGGTGAGTCATGAACCCAAACACTACTGTAACGCCATTTTGAAATGGAAATTGGAACAATCCTTCGGTCTTTAGTCACACCATTTCCCCGAAAATGGCGAAAATATCGGAAATCATGGCTTTTACGTGATTGGACTGGGAGATTAATTTATTCCGATAGATCTGATGGTGATGGCTTCACAACCATAACTAACCTGGCCAGAAGTATCTCATTTGATGCTACAAGTTCGGACGATCAAAATCAGCTACTGTGCAGATTTTGATTAGTGTGTGAAACATATTTTATGACTATAGCCTCCTGTCTAAAGTGCACCAGCTACCTGATATTAAAGGTAACATTAAATTTATCGTCTACAAGAACAAGACAAGTACACAGAAGCTTTGGGTCCCTACGTACAACGTACAGGGTGTCTTCTCTGGACTGGTTGAGCGAAATGCTTCTCTTTTTCCTTATTCTCATTTGGTCCTAATGAATCTAATGATAAAGTAGTGCAGACATCACTTGTTGCAATTTGAAATTTCAGAACAGGTACCAGGAACTGAAAAGACGATCTGGACAGTTAATCTGTCTTGTTACGAGTTATGTCCAAAAACATATTCTGATGAGTGCTAAGAATATTAAAACTACCTTCCCGTTTTACCGAAATTCTAAAACATCTCCGACAGCAGACAATGCATGTCCTGGCGGCCACCCGTCTATGTGTTTACGTTCGGCGTTGCCTAACTTGAGTGTTCCATCGGAAACTGGTGACAGGTGACGGAGTCAGCTTCAAAATGACCATATAGGATTGCTAACAGAACTTTGCTACCTCAAGGGAGCTTGCGGTATCGATTGGAATTTTGGGTTGCGCCACAATCGGATGGTGCCCGTGATCCGGTGTAGGTTGTCTTCAGACAATCCCTTTTTGGACAGTATCAAAATATACAGTCCCTTTTCCGCCGCCGCTGCTGCCGGCTAGCGATTCTCCTTGAATTATTTCCCCAGTACCAATATGCTGCACCCAACACATCAAGCCCCCGGTCGTGGCTCCTAAAGTGATCTATAAAGTCTTGTGGCTGGTATCCCAGCTTCTGTTCTTGATGTACCTATCTTCCTACCTACTTATTTATTGAAAATGATTTTGCTCGAAGCAATTAAAGTTGTGTCTTGATGGGTACTCGGGTACGTGCTGGAGGAGGTACCTAGGACCACGAACATAAACATGCTAAGGCCGGTGACCTCTTCTGTACCAAGGTCCCCGGGTTTGGATCCATCAATCATTGAATAAGCTCGGTGAAGATTGTGAACTTGTGAAGATACACCCCTTTGTAAGAAGGAAGTCGTGGACTTTATTCAAAGTGCATTTTTTTCCACTCCTTATAACTAGTAATCTGCCACCCTTTGAAGAGAAAGACGCAACAATAGATGTAGGTACATTATAGTTCTGTTACTGTCCCACTTTTGTATCAGATAATACCAGACAATATCGGACATATGTAGGTATAGGGTTTTGTCAGTGACACTCAAAAAGATCAATAGATTCTAGGTTTGTCTAGGTTTTCTATCCACCGGTTGTGTAAATATTTGAACTGTGCAGAAGTCATTGCCCTCGAATGAAAATCCTGTCCTAGGCCTAGAGCATGTGGGGTCGAAAATTTCACAACTAATTTTTCATTTCAATTCGCATTCAATGAGAGTTCAAGTACTTTTGCAGTGTGAACGGGGAAAATCACACTTCGCGTTGATATCTAGGGAAGTTTGAGCGTTTACAGACCGAAGAGCTTTCAAAGTTGATGACCCTTGTTGTGCTGCGAGGATCAGGAGGGAGGACTCCAGGTAATATGGCAGCATGGCACACCACATCAGAATATATAGGAAGCCAAGTATACTTAACTTTTAATATCTTTTATGATCTGAAGCTGCTACCTGATATTGAATCGGTGGGCATTTGCCATTCTGCGAACTTTCAAGATATAAGTAAATCATTGAACCAGAAGGTGGAACCGAGAGGAAATTTGCATTTTATAGATTCTATCGCTGGATGCAAGGAGATAGGTAAGTTATATTATGTTCGGTTAGGATTGGACAAGAGGTGTTGATGGAACATAGGACGTGCTGGTATGCGGTCGGACCTTTCAATCTGCGGGTTAGTAGTCAATGACCATTCTGATGTCTTTACAGTCAATGGTCATGGATCACTTTTATTGAATTACTTAATGATAAGTAGCTTCTCATGGAATTTACTTGTAGATCTTTTCGTCTGATTTTAGAAAAATATTCGCATTGCCTGATCATTGAAAAAATTAACAAAAAGATGAGCTAGGGAAACAAAGTAGGTACTGGGATTAGGAAAAACGCTAAGTACCTGCCTGAAGAAGTTTTCAGGAGCTGCCTACCTAAATAAAATACTCTACCTACTTCTTATCACCCTGCTACAAGGACTGGAAATAATGTCCTCATCCCAGAACTGGTTTGAAAGATTTTGATTAAATCGTCATCAACAAGAAGTGAGTTATTAAAACATTTTTGATCCTGACTGAAAGGAAGGGTGTATAATTAAGTTGAAATTTATTCGGTAAGAAGCTTTGGGAATGGGCTCTTGATGGAAGCTAAATGCTACCCTTAGAAATCTCTAGGTGGGCAGAAGGGTATTATGTTCTTAGCCCCGAGTACCAAAGATTTGAAGTTTGAATGATGCTGTTTCGGGTGACTAATCCATGTCTAGTTGACGTTACATAGGAGCTCTCTTGAAAGATGCTGGATGGGGTTAATCCTCAGTAAGCTGTGGGTATATCTTCAGTAAGAACCTACCTACATAATACATTTCTACCTAGCTAAAAGAAAGGTTGGTCCAATGGCCATGCACTTGCTTCTATTGGAGCTTTTCGAAGAAAAGGTCTCGCACTAGAAATGATTCTTTCTAGATAATCATAGAGTCAAAACTTTTATTTTTATTACAAAGCCTAGTAGTGAGCCGGTGCAGGTTCGACTGTAGGAAATCTCCGATCTATAAGCTATGTAATGGTTGTTGAGGTTTTTTGCAAAATGTTGATGAGGTTGTTTGCAATGTTTATGAAAAAACTTTGCAAAATTGATAAGAAAGTTTGTGAAAAATTCATGGTGCATCGCGCGCGGGCGCACGGCGCGGCGGAATGTTTTACAAACGGAGGTATCGAAATGCTCATGAGTCTCATGACTTAATTGTGACATGAATTGAATAGGTTGACTGTCAGGACATGTCAATTGAATTAGGCTAAATCAGAAAGAATAGAAAAAAGATCATCATAAGTCTAGTCTACCTATAATACCAAGTGTAAAGTCAATCGGCCCAGACCAAAAGTTCAAAAGCTAGTCACAAGATTTGAGCCATACAAAACACACAAACAAATAGACATCTCAGTTAAATAAAAGCATGTACGGGTAAACGAATTTGCATGTAAAAAAATTGGTCTGAAACCAGGCCTGAACCCGTAGTCTCTAAGCCCGTGGCAGTCTATCGAGCTACTGGTATTTTTCTTGTCAAGATTTATTGTAATTAGTAATGTTTTTTTCTGCCTGCAGAGAAAATTATCTTCGGAATCAAAATTTTTCGTCCGAGATTATTCTCTCAGGTTCTGTTGTCTCGAGAACAACAAGATCAGCATGGAGATGGAAGACGAATAATTATCAGAATCTTCCTACTACCTACTAGTATCTTTTTACAATTACATGAAACTTGAGTAAAAAGAAGAGAGAGGAAGGAAAAAATACCTACCAGGTCCATAGTTTATTTTAAGCTGTAACAATTTGATCTGAAATTTTTTTTCTTCATCTCTTTACGCCCAGAAAGGTCAGAACGCTCTTGGTCAACTTGGAAACTTGATGAATTTGATGAAATTTTAAAGCATGAAACCGCTAGTCACCTCACAAGGTTGATTGGACTCCTTTTTTCCTTTTGGCAACCCAAATTTGGGCAGTCCGTCAATAAATTTTATTGCTTGTTTCTCTCTCTTACGAAAAAGTTCGAGATTTAATATCGCAACACAATTTAAAATTCTTTCTTTTCTCCTTGTTATTGCATTCTAGATGTCCCAAAGGTTTCGGGATCAATTTTTTTCAAGAACCCTGTATTAGAGTGCCATTGAATCATGTGTTATCTTGTTAAACTGCAGTTTGCATGTCTAAATATAACAACATTCATGTGTGGACTGTTTGGAATACCTACAGAGTTTAATGGAAGCCATTAGGTATAAAACGTTGAAACCACACTTATAATAACAACGCTTAGCTCAGAAATAAAACACTGAGTGAGAGGGTACGGATCAAGGAAGAGGAAGATGTTAGGGGGAGGTATATGCAGATTGTGACGAAAGCTCTTCTAGAATTGGCTGTACAAGTTTATGTGATATGTGAATAATAAATAAATGTCAAATAAATTAAATTAAAAAGCATTCTCAGAGATGAGGAAAAACTTTAACACAACTCTGTAGATTTGGCTGTAAAAGGCTACCTACCTATAATGAATAACTTATTCTGCCTATAGATACGTACACTGTGTAAACTGATTGATCGGAAAGTATGATAACAGTCAGATATTAGTAAACACCCAACTCAAAACTAGAACGATTTTGTTTTGTCCTGACCTATCCTACTCACGTGTAGATACCAAGTACTTTGACAGTCAAATTATTGTGAATTTTACTGCAGTCGATTTTATGCTAATTTTGTGACGTCAAATTCACTCCTGTTCTCTTCGGTACCTCTGTCCTTTGTAAACAAAGTCTTTAAGACTCCTGAGAAATAACAGTAGTATGACGATTTTGTTTTGTCCTGACCTATCCTACTCACGTGTAGATACCAAGTACTTTGACAGTCAAATTATTGTAAATTTTACTGCAGTCGATTTTATGCTAATTCTGTGACGTCAAATTCACTCCTGTTCTCTTCGGTACCTCTGTCCTTTGAAAATGTTTTAATGTACCCACATAGAATTGCCTACGTAAATGGTGAATAAGTACACCGCCTATGTACTAAATCGTGCCTATACGAAGTATGTTGAGCATGTGTTTAATTTGGTGAGTCATGAACCCAAACACTACTGTAACGCCATATTGAAATGGAAATTGGAACAATCCTTCGGTCTTTAGTCACACCATTTCCCCGAAAATGGCGAAAATATCGGAAATCATGGCTTTTACGACGTACAGGGTGTCTTCTCTGGACTGGTTGAGCGAAATGCTTCTCTTTTTCCTTATTCTCATTTGGTCCTAATGAATCTAATGATAAATACATAATAGGTAAATCCTATATAAAAAAAAATGTCAGTCCATTCGCGTTAAAAGTAGATATGATTAGTTGATCACCTTTCGGGAATCGGGCCCTGAAAAGAAAACAACAAAGAAATCGAGTGCAAAATCAAACCTTACTTCGTTCGATGAATACTTGAATAGTGTACCTGTTTTCTTGTTTTCCTGTGGTAGCAAGAGTTCGGAGACTCCAAAGAATATCCCAGGACCAAACCGACATTAGCACCGTGCTTTGATAAGGTACATTTTGACATTATCTGGGAGATAGATAGCTCCAGAATCCAGTAGCTAGTTGCTAGCGACCACTCCGCTCTGGCTACCACATAATAATATCTTAGTGCTTCTCAATATTAACCCGTCCCTGCGAAGTATGGAAAATGGGACCAAATTTTGAAAGTAATGTCACAGTCAGTCACAGTTAAGAAAAAAGATTCATGAAACAGCTAATAACTTCCCAAGTAGCTATCTACTTTTGACGTAGAGCTGAAAAGCTCTTGTATGGAAAATGGGACCAAATTTTGAAAGTAATGTCACGGTCAGTCACAGTTAAGAAAAAAGATTCATGAAACAGCTAATAACTTCCCAAGTAGCTATCTACTTTTGACGTAGAGCTGAAAAGCTCTTTGGAGTTATGTACTCGAATGTACTTTGAGGAAAAGCTGGACATTGAGCACAGTCATGAACCAAGGATAAAAAGCCAAAGAATCTGACTATAGAAAGCCGAAACGTGTCTACTACTACTTTTGTTTTCGTCACACTCAGCAGATACATCTCTCTTCCTTATAACTACCTAATTCAATTTGGTCGCTACCTCTTTTGGTAGTGTTCGCGAGTTTAAATACCAAATTACCAACTGAGGAATGGAATTGTATGTGATCCTCATTCAGTTGGATATGTGGGGTCATCTCTCTTCTAGTTCGTTCTGAGAACCTAATTCTGTCTTAATTTCTTTCTCTCCACTTTGGCACTGAAAATCTGTCCAAGAAAAAGTCAATTCGTACATTCAAAATTATCTCGAAAGGTAAATCGAGCGACGACAAAGTTTCGTGTAAAAAGCTCTAAAATCCAAGTGATGAAGGGTTAACAAGTTTATTATTATTGAACTGTGAACTGGTTTTCTTTAAAGCTTTGAATGACTATAACAGCTAATAGGTACCCTCGTACACTCCATATGAATATCATGTATACAGGGTGGTTTCAAATAAATTAATACCTAACTCTTGAATTTTATCCTGAACGGATAAGGTTCGTTCTCGGAACGGCAGGCTTTCTTCAATCCTGTCTTCCTTCGCTTTCGCGACGATAAGACCTTAGTTACAGTTTCCTCTATAAAAAAAAAAAAAAAAAAAATCCCATGATTTTTTTTTTTTGGGATGAAGGATTTCTTTTGTAAAATTGTAACCCTTTTTACTTTCGCGAGCCTCCGCACGCTTGATTTTATGAATATCACTCCAGTTTTTCAGCATGATATAAGCAATCCATCTGATGTACTGATACTGTTTCTTGCACATTCACCTTGTATGTGGATGGGGAACAATTTTTTATTGAAGTTGTATGTACGTATCCCAGGTTGATAGGTAGATAGCCGGGTTCCTATGCTTCTATTACCTAGACGTAGGACGTAGGAGTGCATGATCTAGCTACCAGTGTTCAGTTTTCTGTATAATATTCTCTTCGAGTGTTTTCAAATTTATGGGCACTAGAAAGTGCATGATCTAGCTACCAGTGTTCAGTTTTCTGTATAATATTCTCTTCGAGTGTTTTCAAATTTATGGGCACTAGAAATGATTCTTTCTAGATAATCATAGAGTCAAAACTTTTATTTTTATTACAAAGCCTAGTAGTGAGCCGGTGCAGGTTCGACTGTAGGAAATCTCCGATCTATAAGCTATGTAATGGTTGTTGAGGTTTTTTGCAAAATGTTGATGAGGTTGTTTGCAATGTTTATGAAAAAACTTTGCAAAATTGATAAGAAAGTTTGTGAAAAATTCATGGTGCATCGCGCGCGGGCGCACGGCGCGGCGGAATGTTTTACAAACGGAGGTATCGAAATGCTCATGAGTCTCATGACTTAATTGTGACATGAATTGAATAGGTTGACTGTCAGGACATGTCAATTGAATTAGGCTAAATCAGAAAGAATAGAAAAAAGATCATCATAAGTCTAGTCTACCTATAATACCAAGTGTAAAGTCAATCGGCCCAGACCAAAAGTTCAAAAGCTAGTCACAAGATTTGAGCCATACAAAACACACAAACAAATAGACATCTCAGTTAAATAAAAGCATGTACGGGTAAACGAATTTGCATGTAAAAAAATTGGTCTGAAACCAGGCCTGAACCCGTAGTCTCTAAGCCCGTGGCAGTCTATCGAGCTACTGGTATTTTTCTTGTCAAGATTTATTGTAATTAGTAATGTTTTTTTCTGCCTGCAGAGAAAATTATCTTCGGAATCAAAATTTTTCGTCCGAGATTATTCTCTCAGGTTCTGTTGTCTCGAGAACAACAAGATCAGCATGGAGATGGAAGACGAATAATTATCAGAATCTTCCTACTACCTACTAGTATCTTTTTACAATTACATGAAACTTGAGTAAAAAGAAGAGAGAGGAAGGAAAAAATACCTACCAGGTCCATAGTTTATTTTAAGCTGTAACAATTTGATCTGAAATTCATGCTGTCTCCTTTTGGCAACCCAAATTTGGGCAGTCCGTCAATAAATTTTATTGCTTGTTTCTCTCTCTTACGAAAAAGTTCGAGATTTAATATCCATATATCCTAGATTTTCTTTCTTCCTATCTTTTGTACAGTCTACAGACCTAGGTACAGTCTACACACCTAGATTTAATAAGGATAAAATATCACAAAACCATAGTGCCAAGTCCTCAATATACCTACGAGAAGGTATATCTAAATCTAAACAATAACATATGTTCAACCAATCGACTAAAAATCGGTTCGTACGAATTCCTCACATTCCATTCCATTGGAAATCAATATCTACAATTTTCTTGGATCAATAACGTATGTTCAACCAATCGACTAAAAATCGGTTCGTACGAATTCCTCACATTCCATTCCATTGGAAATCAATATCTACAATTTTCTTGGATCAGAATAGACCCATTAGACGTCCTCTATTACTATTATTAAGTCCGTAATTGTTACCCCTTTACCGTCATTTTATTAGTAACCACCACATTGTAAGCATACGGTCTGAAACAATTACACACAGAGACGAATAGTGGAGATGACTCACTCCCTGGAATGTTTTAATAGGAATTTGAAATTTATGGAAAATGATACGAGATGATACGAGGTAGAACCAATAACGATGCAATTAATACCTAGATAATAGTGTAGAATCTGTCGATACAATAGTGGTACAATACATATCAAATATGTATTGTAAAATTTTTATTATTGAAATAAAACTTCCAGCTCGGACATTGAATGAGTTTTCTAGCTATTTTCTAGTACATATGACCGTAAACTTGGCATTTCAAATTCTGCGAAATTTATTTCAACAACAATGTACCTAGTTTTGTAGGTATATAATTTTTGTTTTGGGGACGACTGGCTTTTACCTATCCCATATTCCTTCTCTCTTCGCTTTCAGGACGATACGCGATAAGACCATATCAGTCACAGTTCCCTCTATCAAATCTCTGGAAAAAATCCATCTTATATTATAATAACTTTTTGTGGAACTTCCTATATTCGCCACTGGTCAGTCAAAATATTTCACCAACTCACTATTAAGTGTAGAAATTTTGTTCTGTGAAATTTACAAAAAAAAAAAAAAAAAAAAAAAAAAATCAAATAGGAATTCAAAATAACCCTACTCAATTGACTTCTGTGTTGTGGCTTGTTAAAACAATCAGATTGTTTTTTCCATCTTCGAAAAAGGAAAGGTGTCTATTAGGTATTCGTGGCGTTCTAAAAATTTCATGCGAAGAACGGCATATATGAGTCTTTGGAAACAATAGAGTCACCAGCAGCATAAGGAATCAAAAACCTGATAGTCCCAAATCAAGTTTGACTCCTTTTCACTCCTCTTCTGCATAAAATAGAATATCCTGGCGCAGGAACTTGGAGCTACGTAACCATGTGGACCGAAAGGTTCCTTCATTTTTGCCAACTGCAGAAATATTTATGAGCTTTTGGAAAGTGGAAATTAAAAACATACCAGCACAATAAGGACATTAAGCACCAAAAGAAACAAACAAACATTCTAGAATCAATCAACTTAACAATGGCCAGTAGTTATCATTTTAGTCCAGTTCTGTGAACTATTGTCTTATTCAACAGCCTGGTTACCAGCACAATAAGGACATTAAGCACCAAAAGAAACAAACGAACATTCTAGAATCAATCAACTTAACAATGGCCAGTAGTTATCATTTTAGTCCAGTTCTGTGAACTATTGTCTTATTCAACAGCCTGGATATGGACGCTGTATTTTCAAACAATAAAGTACCAGTCATCAGTTGCTGAGAACTTCTTTAGCTTTAGAGGACCACATCCAATCTGAATTTTGGAAACGAAAATTGACGCGATGGTTTTAGAGCAATTTCAAAATTACCCTACTCGTACCAGGCTTACCATAGATAAATCAGGACCACATCCACTCTGAATTTTGGAAACGAAAATTGACGCGATGGTTTTAGAGCAATTTCAAAATTACCCTACTCGTACCAGGCTTACCATAGATAAATCTTTATCTGGACCTTTCAACTTTCAAGAGATCAAGTCCATATTTAAACCCCACAGATCTGAATGATATGAAACACCTGAGAACTAAAATATCCAACTGTTGGCGGCGCGGCGATCTAATGTAAAGTCCATTATTTGGAATACCTATTCCATCTTTGTAGGTATTATTTTCATATGGGTAATATGTAGGCTTGCCAAATATCCAAAATGCCGATTCGGGACGCGAATCCGCGAACATAATTGCCAAATCCGCGACCATAATCGCCAAATCCGCGAACAAAATCGCCAAATCCGCGACCATAATCGCCAAATCCGCGAACAAAATCGCCAAATCCGCGAACAAAATCACCAAATCCGCGAACAAAATCGCCAAATCCGCGAACAAAATCACCAAATCCGCGAACATAATCGTCCAAATCCCGCGAACATAATCGCCAAATCCGCGAACATAATCGCCGAAATCCGCGAACATAATCGCGAATCCGCGAACATGAATCTCAATCGCCAAAATCCGCGAACATAATCGCGAAATCCGCGAACATAATCGCGAAATCCGCGAGTATAATCGCAATCCGCGAACAAAAATCGCGAAATCCGCGAACATAATCGCCGAAATCCGCGAACAAAATCGCGAAATCCGCGAACAATAATCGCGAAATCCGGCGCGAATATACTCTCGCGACATCCGCGAACATATCGCGAAATCCGCAAACATAATCGCGAAATCGAGAACATAATCGCGAAATCGCGAACATAATCGCGAAATCGCGAACATAATCACGAAAATCCGCGAAAAAATCGCGAAACCGGACACATAACGCGAAACCGGAACTAATCGGGCAAATCCGCAACATAATCGCCAAAATCCCGAACAATAATCGCAAATCACATAGGTACGATATGTACATAGGATAGGATAACATACCTAATTTAAAAACAGATAAAAAAATACAGTCGGAACCTGGATGAAACGAGGAACTCCAAGGACCAGCCTCATTTTTCTTCCTTATCCTCATAGTAAGGAAAGTAATGGTTAATAGCGGTCAGATTTCGATGGTCAGTTTTTAGTCGCCAAAAGCACGTTTTCAGGCTTCCCTAGAGCACTATATAACAAATTTCAGCCATCTGATGTGTGCTGTCTGTCTGTCGGTGTCTGTCTGGTCTGTCAGTAAACAAAGTATCTCGGAGGAACGGTCAAGAGCTAGAGACTTGAAATTTGGTATGTAGCTTTCAAATGTGACAAGGATGCGACACGAAACTTTTGGTTAAGACCGGTGCTACGGTTGGCGGCATTTTACCGCTTTTTGGCGGTTTTCTGTGTAATTTAACAATATCTCGGGAATGGTATGAGCTAGAGACTTGAAATTTGGTATGTAGTTCACAAATGTGACAAGGATGCAACACAAAACGTTTGGTTGAGATGGTTGCTGCGCTTGGCGGTATTTTGACCGCTTTTGGTCAGATTTCGACCGTTTTTTGGCGGTTTTCAGCTATAGCGACAAAACGGTTAGAGATACTGTAAAAGAACACTCTAATAAGCATCATTCAATAGGATAAGGAAAGTCGTGTGATGTTCACACCAGATTTTTTATGTTCTTTCTTGTCTTTCATGGCGGTTTAATACAACATTTTCTTGTTTATAAAGGTTTAGCAAAGTGGAAGAGCAAACTGATGAAAGCATGACAAATTTAAACAAGTTAAGAACAAATTCTGATTTATAGAGGTACCTAATTTTAAAGTTAAAAAACGCGTCCCGAATTTTTTCTGGGACAAAAACGGAAATTCGGGACAAAACGCCCCAAAATGAAAAACTGAACGGGACGCCGGGACACCCCTTGAATTTCGGGACTGTCCCGGCCCATTCGGGACGTTTGGCAAGCCTAGTAATATGACACATCCACTATTTTATAGTTTTACCGATATACTAACCTAATCCTCGTCACATCTCGAGAAGATCTCTGTAAGCGTGTGCGACATCTAATGAGATTCGAGAGACAAATATGGACATTGGACAGTAAATTTTATTAGGAAATTTCAAGCCTTTCTATTTTGACGGAATATAAAAGACATCGTTTATACAACATTTTATCAGATTCAATTCACACCATTATTTTCGTTTTGATGAGCTCAAAGGAGATGACTGTTGACTTCTGCTCATGTATTAAACATTTCGGTAAGCAAGTGCTTTTAATTGGTCACATATTTATGGGTACCCCATGCAGTGATACTAGGACGTAACGATATCAATTTATTTGTATACCTATCATCTTGCAAGTAGTAGTGAGGGTAATCAAATTCAGAAAGCGCGGCGCAGCATGAAATTCTGCATAGGTAGATAAGTATGTACTTACATAACAACCAAAGTTTTAACCATTTGGTCTGTTCACAAGTAATAACTTGGAAAGATTAATGCGGGGCGCTAAATATGAAGGAACAGATTATGTAGAACCTGGACTTTTTAGTTTTTCCCATAGATTTCTCGCTAAAAAGCCCACTTTGAATTGTTGGTTGTTGGCCTGGAGCTAGAAAGATTTTAGACTTGAGATTAATAATGGCACTCTTAATTGAATTTGTAAGGAGAAATGACGCTAAAACAGGTAGCTGGTAGCTGCAAAGTACATGGTAGAGGCAAGATTAATGCCCGTTCTCAAGGAGCCTAACATGAAGCTATGCTGGTATCTGGTATGCCTCCAGACGTGCAATGGATTCTTGACGGCTAGGAGGAGTTCTTTATCTTCTCCTGTTGCCTGCAGGCCGGATGTCAAGGAACGAGAAGTCTGCTGGTGCACAGGGTAATTATCCCGCCAGTCCAGTGCAGATAATTCTCCGGTAGCAGAAATGAATATTTCAAGCGAGCTTTATCATGGAAGCCAGGGCGCGGTAAGCACAGATATTTTTCAATTCCCCGGGGCAAGATCATTACTTTCAATTAATGGGGTAATAACGGACGATCTGATCTGTATACAAAATAAAATAAATTTATTCGAGCATAAGTCAGGTATGAGCCATTATGTGTATAATTTTTATGCAACATTATTTTTTCATGCTTACAAATACGCTGATTATACAGATTACAGAATCAGGCAGGCATCTGTACCCATCAGATGTAATGTACACGAAGCATCAAGTATAGAGAACCAAAATCAAGTGGAACTAATGCGCACAAACGTTTTAATCGCCTCTTTGGCGAACTTCAAGAGTTCACCACTCACCAACTTAATAAACCTATGTAACATGATGGTCTTGTAGAATTTTTGGCAAAACGGTGTATCCCCTATCACCATAAACATGCCCATAAACTCAACCTAGAAAAGTTCAACGAATTCTAAAATAGCCTGAAAATTTCAAGCCAGTGTCTATTGAACTCGACGGCATCGGCATTTGTAAATGTGTATCATTGCTGCAAGTTGAAAAACAATCGCACACAGTCCTCAATATTCTGAATTTCTGATCGAATGGCAATGGCAAATTCACTCTTCATCGCACACATTCCATCTAATATCACTGCCAGGGATCTACGTGAAATGTTCAAGAGGGATAACTTCACCATCAGCAGAATGGAAAGCTTGGAGACCCCAGATCGCATAAGAGTGGTATGCGTGGATCAATGTGTAGCAGACAAGGTGAGGACTTTTTATCGATCTATTACTAGTCACTCAATTGACTCGATGTTTATCAAAGTACATAGATAATAATCATACATTGAAGTTATTTGGTCAGTGTCTTTGTGACATTGGATCAGTAATCTATTCAGGGCTTTTAAGTTTAGGGCTACATTTTTAAACACAATGGCTTTTGAAAGTACATATGTAGGTGATGATTTGCTATTCATAACTTGAACTTCAATTTTTTCCTAACTTGAACCTTTAATCAGTGCTTTCTTACAAAAGACAGCCACACTCGATCGGTCTATTAATATTAATTAATAATACCTACGGGTTTTCCGTCCACAGATCATCGACAAATACAATGGTCGAGTATTTCATGGAGTCCGCCTTGTCGTGGAACCTTGGATGGAATTCAATTCTGTGACATCACGTAAGAAATGTCTGTCAGCCTCAAACAACGATCCTGATCCCTTCGAACGTCCCACGAAACCGTTTTCTTTCACAGAAAGCTCATGCGCACGAGAATTTGTACCGCTGAAAAATAAAGATAATCCAGATAAATGTGAATTTGAATAGATGGTCTCATGCAGATGACCTTGAGCTCTATCTACAGTAAAAAGTCTGCAGATTTTGTTTTTGGTACCAATTTCTGGTGTTGAAAAGTCGATTTATTAGACGTTTGGTTTGAATAAAGGAAGATTTTTGCACAAATTTATTCTTACCCTAGTTATTCCAGGGAATGGGGAATGCCGAGGTAGTCGAAAGCTTTTTTAACCCAATATGCAATATTAAATAACTGTCTCCTTTTTCAAAATGTTCATCCACTTGGTCATTTCTTCTAGCTGCTCGTCTCTATCATTAACACAACCCAAGTACATATTATAGAAATTACTCTTCTTGCAAAATTCAGGTGCATTCATTCCTTTATTGATTTGATAAATAGGACCACCACACCAAATTTTGTCAAATCCTCCAACTCGAATCTCCTTTCCTGTCAACTTCTTTTCCAAATCAATCACGTTCAGTGCATCCTGGATCAAATTATATTTTAATTTATAGTCATGATCGTCAGTAGCTTTCATAGAGGGTGCTGCATTTGCTTCTAATAAACATACGTTCAGATTATCTTGCAACAAGATGTCGAATCCAAAGAGTTCAAAGCAATGCTTATTGCCCATCATGATGCACTCAACACTTTTCAGTGCCGTAATAACCACCTTGGCAATTTTCTGAAACAGTTCATCTACAATTTCCCTACCATGCATTGCTGTCAGGAAGAGTCGTAAGTTTTGGATATCCCACTTGCGTCCTTGTGACAAATTTTCTCCAGATAACTGGATTGCTGTATTGGTCAGATGCATACAGTTATCAGCAAAGTTATCCTTGCAGTACTTTATTCCTGCTATTCTTGCAAATCCATCTCTTGCTATCCATACTGTCAAAGGAGAAAATGAGGTCACTAACACGTACATCCTCATATCAAATTTCCTTCCTTCCAAAAGATAAGGATTAGTGATATACTTCTGAGCCACATAAACCTCTGGTATGAGTTCAATGTCATTCGGATCATCACTTCTCTTGCGTTCTTTTGGTGACCAATCTTTGTTTTCTCTCCACTCTTCAAATTCACTCAACTTCTTAAATAATAAGATACCTCTACCTTGACTGCCTCCTGAGGGTTTCACGATCCACATGTTGTGTGAATCTCGTCTCGCCTCCTGAAGGAATAATGCAGTTTCACTGGGTATTTCGAATGTCATTGGCATTGCATTGGACAGTTCAGCTTCTTCAGTGTTGCCATTCTTAACGCATTGTCTTCTGTATCTTTTCAGATTTCTGGCTAGATAATTCTTCCTCGAAATTTCATAAAAATTTCTGTAATGAGCAATTTTTTGGTGATTTTTCATTGAGCTTTCCAAAATCAGTTTAGTTGTCGCCAAGTCACACCAAAAGATGTCCCAATTTGTATCATCCGAACCTACTGGCATCCATCCTGGTCTTCCTCTCAGAACATCTTCAATGACTGTGTTGTTTGTTTGACCTTCTGTTTTGAATCTAATTGCAAGTGAATTTGCCATACGTACAGCTTTTAAAATCACAAGCAGTGAAAATAATTGCAATACTCAAATCATAAAAGTAAACTTTAATTTGCAGATAGTTTGACTACACTTTAATTGTGAAATAGCGGCCAGTTTCAACGTATGTGCCGTTAAAAGCACAATCATAAATGATAATTATTACAGCAAGCCCCCTATAGGAACACTCGCCATAAAGACGAGCTAATTCATTAAAATTAAATAACAAACACCGGAGAAAAAGCGTTGCCTAGCAACCAAATATAGTTTGAGATGGAAATTTTTTCCAAACTCAGCAATCAAATAAAAAAGTGGTAAAAAACCACTTATACACACAAAATTCGAAAATGAAAATACACGTAGCTTAAAAAGCACACTTCAATTAGTAACTATGCAAATTTTCAGTTCAAAAAACAGTCTCTAAATAACAAAAAACAATTGATGTTTAGGGAGCAAATTTTAACACGGCACCAGCGAAAATTTTCGGTTCGATTTGAGGTAGCAAGCAAAATACATCCTCGTAAGTGAGCAGACCTACTCTGAAATGACGGAAATTCTATGCATGAGGCACACCACAGAACGCAGGCAAGTTTTTGTGAACCACCTGGGATTAGCTGCGTATCCGTATAGCACCTGTTTTAGGGGGAGAAAAAAAAAAAAACATGACAGGTTGAAATGAAAAGACTTAACGTTGTCACGGGAATATAATACCCCCGGAAAAATCCCTCCCATTCGCTAACATTCCCTCCCTTCCCCCAAACATCCCCTCCCATTGCGCTAACATTTCCTCCTTTCCTCTAACATCCCCTTATGATATTCCCTCCCATACCCCTAACATTCCCTTCAATTCCCTCGCTTTTTCCTCCTATCCCTTTCTCTCCCTCCTTCTAACATTACCTCCATAACCTAACATTCCCTCACTTTGTCTAACATTCCCTCCTAGCCCCGTCTAACATTCCCTTAATCTTCCCTTATATTCCACAGTGAAATTCTATTCCTTCCCCTAATTTTCCCTCCCATCTCCTACGAAATTCCCTCTCCCTTACAATATTCTCTCCCATTCCCCTGTAACATTCTCTTCCAGCCCCTAAATCCCTAAAACATTCCTTCACTTCACTTAAAAATTTTCCCTCCCATCTCCTACAAAATTCCCTCTCCCTTGCAATATTCTCTCCCATTCCCCTGTAACATTCCCTTCCAGCCCCTAAATCCCTAAAACATTCCTTCACTTCACTTAAAAATTTTCCCTCCCATCTCCTACAAAATTCCCTCTCCCTTACAAATACCCCTAACATTCCCTCTCCTTTTCCTCCTATCCCTTAAAATATCAACCCTTTCTCTCCCTCCTTCTAACATTACCCCCATAACCTAACATTCCCTCACTTTCTCTAATATTCCCTCCTAGCCCCGTCTAACATTCCCTTAATCTTCCCTTCTATTCCACAATAAAATTATCTTACTTCCCCTAATTTTCCCTCCCATCTCCTACGAAATTCCCTCTCCCTTACAATATTCTCTCCCATTCATCTATGATATTCCCTCCCGTTCTCCTGTAACATTCCCTTCCAGCCCCTAAATCCCTAAAACATTCCTTCACTTCACTTAATAATTGTCCCTCCCATCTCCTATCTTATTCCCTCCCTTTACATTTTCTTCCCTCCACATTCTTGTTCAGCCTCCTATTCCTCCAACACATGGGAGGAGGGAAGGGGAGGAATAGGAGAGATGTGAATGTGGGAGGAAGGGGATGTGAATTAAGCGGAGAAGGAGAGAAGAAAAGGAAGTAAGGGAAGGAACGAGAGGAGGAGGAGGAGGAGGAGAAGGAAAGGAACGAGTTGGTAGGGGAAGTGAAAATTTGACAATATCCCGTGAGGGCGTGGTGCTAAAACTTTTTTATCACTTCACTTAAAAATTTTCCCTCCCATCTCCTATCTTATTCCCTCCCTTTACATTCTCTTCCCTCCACATTCTTGTTCTGTCTCCTTTTCCTCCAACACATGAGAGGAGGGAAGGGGAGGAATAGGAGAGATGTGAATCTGGGAGGAAGGGGATGTGAATTAAGGGGAGAAGGAGAGAGGGAAAGGAAGTAAGGGAAGGAACGAGAGGAGGAGGAGAAGGAAAGGAACGAGTTGGTAGGGGAAGTGAAAATTTGACAATATCCCGTGAGGGCGTGGTGCTAAAACTTTTTTAATATGTTTAATTATAAGTCAGAGATAATGCTTTAAATTGTGAAGGGAGAAAAAAATGTAAAAAGTTTATACATTTCTTTAAGTCAGCAAGCTGATGTCCTGATCCATCTTGTGACTGCTGCCTTGTGCTGACTCCTAATGAGTTTTGTGTTTTCAGGGAGACCTTAATACCTTATCTTTCTTTGTAAGATTTCTGCCTACGTAACTGTTATCTCTAAACTTTTGAATTGTTTGGCCTAGAGCCTAGAACTGTCCAACTGGGATTCTTAATGGATTAATTCAGAAAACATTGGCGAAAGTTCCTACTGAGTGCTGATCTTGCCCCAAAGGCCAGGACTGTCTAAACTGGGATTCTTTTTTCAAGGAATCTAAGCGCTAGGCCGCGGGTTCGATTCCCGCCGGGGCGCGTTTTCTCCTGAACAGATAATTTTCGTTTTCGGAACGGCTATAGCTTTCTCCTATATCCTGTTTTTTCTTCTTCTTCGATTTCGGGACAATAAAACCTTAGCTGTTACAGTTTCCTCTATCACACCTCTTAAAAAAAAATAATAATAATAAAAACATTATTGGTATGAATGAAGGTGTAGGAACTTATTTGATGTGGAGGTAGCTGTGTTTGATTACGTTTCATACACATGTAGATTTTTAATAGATGCCTAGGAACATGTGGACTCGAATTAAACAATAGATCTCAATCTTCCATGTCTATATTGTTTATTGTTTTTCAAGTACTTATTTAGATATACTTTGGCACTTGATTATCATAAATTATACATTCGATAATCACAGTTTAGAATTTAGATCGGTAGAGGTATAATGCATAGTATAATAGTATTATAATGCATACAAGCAAAGTATAATGCATACCTCGTCCCTCTTTCCTGAAGATCTAATACATATAGATTTTTTTACGTCCGTCGCCGCCCGCGATTGAGACAGGTGACTCCACTTTTTGTTCGATAGTAGATAATAAATCTTGGTCTCATTTAAGTTGTTTATTGCTTAGAAAATTACTCAAGTAGGTAGGTACCTAATCCATTAGGTACCTATATCTAATCTTAGGCGCACGGCAGTGCGCCAGGCCAAGTTCGGGCCTGAGCACGCCAGTGTGTATATTACACGAAACATTTCGACGCATTTTTACCCCATAAAGTAGGCTATTTTTGGGGTCGTCTCTCTCTCTCCCTCTCTCATGGGGAACAATAGACCTGTTGATTGCATTACAAAACATTCATTACGTTAGTAATATCAGAAGAAAAAAAAAAACTCATTCTCAGTGACGAGGGGTGAGTGTGTAAAATGGGGAGAGTATTTTGATTAGACACACTGAGAAAAAAACTAGGGTCACCTAGGGTGCCTGCAGCCCAATTGGGTGAGTGGGTTCCGGCACTCTAATATTGAACTCTATATCGGGAAGCTCGACACTGTAATATAGCATTCCAAAAGCCTATATCAGGGGAAGTAACCCAATAATAGAGTTCTTCCACCCTAAACTTGTGTCACCCTGTCACCACTTTTTCCCCCGGTGCATTTCAGATTTCACCAATGTGAGATTTATTTTCACTCAGCCTCGTGAAGACCATTTAGTAGCGACCAGTGGCAGCACTACCATTGAAAATATTATTGAAATATGGAAATTGATTGCAAAGGAGGCACTTAGTAATGCAGTGATTTGATTTGAAATGTACCTCATAAGTCCGACAGCCGCCACTACTTACGAAGTCAAAGTACAAACTCAGCCATATTTGTTGCCTAGAATCATTCCCTCTCTGGCAAACATCACTCAATCAAACCTGGCAGCCTAATCTAAATCCAAGATGACACCCTTGGCAAAGATAAGTGTTTTAATTGGAATCACTCGACTGACATGTGGATTTTTTTCCGCTCGTTTTGTGCTTTTGTGACTAAATTAAATAATAACAAGCTGGGCCCGTCCCTCCGGGAATTTTTTAGCCCGTAGTTTATTCGATCGTGGTTAAAGAATACCTATGTACCTACCTAATTTGTTTAATATTCAGTTTATTATTATTCTTGATTTGATTTTTTAATTTTACTTTCATGTAATGATTTAAAATCAAGACTAGAGCCCGTTCTCCCTTTATTCCCAATATAGTGTACAAGTCACCCATCCATTTATAAAATCAAGACTAGAGCCCGCACTCCCTTTATTCCCAATATAGTGTGCAAGTCACCCATCCATTTATTGGCCTTCCTCGGCGTAGCTTAACATAGGTAACGCAAAAACGGGTCTTAAATGATCCACTGAAGTGTTATCTAAAACTTTCTCGCTTTGAGTTCATAAGGTCGTCGCGACAAATTTCGAGATCAGAGCTCATTTGTGAGAGAAAATGTGAAAAAAATCCCCCAAAATTACTCAATTAACTTTAAGTCACCCATCCATTTATTGGCCTTGCACGGCGTAGCTTAACATAGATGACGCTAAAACCGGTCTTAAATTAACGACTGAAGTGTTATCTAAAACTTTCTCGCTTTGAGTTCATAGGTCGTCGCGACAAATTTCAAGATCAGAGCTCAATTGTGTGAGAAAATGTGAAAAAAAAATCCCACAATTACTCAATTAACTTTAAGTCACCCATCCATTTATTGGCCTTGCACGGCGTAGCTTAACATAGATGACGCTAAAACCGGTCTTAAAAT
>NW_007379051.1:28589-70989 GCF_000475195.1 Diaphorina citri
TGTTAGAATATTATAGTCAGTATTAGAGAACAGTCATGGCGGGCATTGGAGGTTCACATAATTGGAGATTTCACTCATGGGAGATTTTAAACTGAACAAAAAGTCATTAAAATATTAAATAGGGAGGTAATAAATTCTAAATACGATGCTCGTAGCTCGTAGGTATAGTCCATCTACTGGTGTAAACACGTCCAGTATAACAAGTCCAGTTGGTTGGTCAGTTTCAATTGAATTTGAGGTTTGAAAGAGGGAAACAACGGCGACCTTATCGTTCAGAAATCGAAGAGAACAGGAGGAGAGGATGGGAGATATGGGAGAAAGCCAGCCGTTCCGAGGAAGAATTTTGTCCCTTACCGCTAGGTCGAACCTGCGACCTAGCGCTTACAAGACGAACACGCTACCCTCCAAGCTAAAAGCTATAAAGATGTTTTAGAGGCGGTGTGTTGTATCTTTCACTTTTAATGACTCATAGGTCACATGTGACTCGTGATAAGTTGATAAGTCTATTTATCATGATAAGAGATGGGTCTGCAGTTATCACTACAAGTGTTTTATTATCTACACTGCAGCCCTGTTAGATGTAGGCTTTTAGAGGTACCTCCTTCTGCAGTTTTTTTCACTTCAGAATTTCTATTAGAAATTTCGTTATTTGTACGTCGATTTCTGCAATTTTTTCGCTTCTGAAATGTACTGTATTTCCACTTTTTGTAGTAGTTTCAGTTCAGAATTAAAAACATATTGATTTGGAGGGTAGGACGCCTGCCTTCGAAACGCCAGGTCGAATCCCATTCCAACCCAGGGGAACTTTATCCTGAACAGGATAAGGTTCGTTCTCGAAACGGATGGCTTTCTCCTATCCTGCCTTCCTTCACTACCGGAACGATAAGACCTCGGCCACTCTTAATAATAATGAAAAATATTCTGCTGATGATTGGTTGCAAATATTGCCATGTATGTAAAACAAATTTCGTGTGTAATATTGCGAATGTTCTGACCGGTACTAGGCCGACCATTCACGATCTATCAGACAGTCTGAGTGTAAATGGCAACTTAACTTCAAAACGGGCCAGCTCAGGTCAGATGGGACACGTATTAAGTGTTGCCGAACTTTAAGGAAACAACCTATCAGAATTTATAACCCATTAGTTTTTATTGGTGGCTAATGGCCGATAAGCTGAGCGAAAGATGAAGAAAAATTGAACTTTTGGCCAAACTTACGAAACAAATATACAAATTTATCTTGAAGTAATGCGATAGCGGTTCTGAGGCGCAAAAAAGGGTAATGAAGATAACAAAAATGGCATGTTTAGATTAATTAATTTTTAGGACAAGAAGATTAGAAGCAACAGATTATGTTTATGTACCCATTATACCAAGTCTACTGTGATTCAGATGTTATCTTCAATTTTGCTTTTTGGTTAGGTGGCATCAATCATTATAGTTAATTCTATTTATTACAGCAGAACTTACCTACCTCCGTTGTTTAAACTGTCCTGGTCCCGGAAGAACATTTCTTTTTGATAGTTTCACTCATCATGGTACTAATACTAAGTATCTTCGATCGGACCCTACAGATTAGATACCTACCTACTAGACTAAAAATTAAAACAGCTAATTCATAGTACCTACCTTAGTACCATCATCTGACTAATTCATAGTACCTACCTTAGTATATACCATCATTTGAAGTGGTAACAATTTTTTGCACGCAACATGACCCAATGGCGCCTAGAAGTGTTTGCTTCAAATTTACACGATTTTCATTTTAACTCTGGTAGATCAACTTACAGGTGTGTTGAGGTCGCGTGGTTGTAGTGAAGTGGTTGTAGAAGGCTCTAGTCCTCCGATGGCCGTAAAACAGTATCATCTTAAGGAATCTCTTTGATATAGGAACCTACTTTTCAAGCATGAACCAAGCAAGTTTTTTCTCCTTCTTCTTCTTCTTCTTCTTCTTCTTCTTCTTCTTCTTCTTCCTCCTCTTCTTCTTCTTCTTCTTTTTCTTCTACGGGTGTCCGGGTTGTCTATATCTGGGAAATCCTGTGTACCTATATGTAAAACAACTTTGGGGTCACTTTTTTTTTTGAAAGCCGTGTAATATAAGGCCGAGCAATTCCAGCAATATTGAAATTCAGCTGTGGAGGCCAGTCCACCGATCCGATTTAGCCAAAAGTTTTTAATATGGCAATAACTTTTTGATCATTGATCGTCTCACCCCTGTACATAATACTTAGTATTACATAGAGCTACATCAAGGTGATAATAGGCAGGTATTTGATCAAGTGTTCAATCTGTGTCTTTCCATATTTTCTACTAAGGTTTTTGAATCCTCCTAGATAACATCCTATGTGGCAATGAGAAATAACAACTAAATTAATTTTCAAAATAAATAAATTTTACAAAAGATTTTTATTACAAAAAATGTAAAGAAAAATGAGCTCAAGTCAATGCATACTAAAATTGACCTTGAAATTATAAAAGTACAAGAATAGGTAGATAAAAATACACAACTACCTATTCTTAGAAAAAGGTATTACCTACTAATAAATAAATCATAGGGACGGAATTTATTCGTACCTTTAGTACATAGGTACTATGTTAAGTATAAAATTACCAAAAAAGTTATTTTATAGGAAGGTATATTCAGATCATTGGAATTTACTTTGTACTTTTCTCAAATTTAAATAACATTGGGGGGGGGGAATGGAGGAAGAAAGAGAAAATAATCATGAAATATGGAATAGTTTCGGACGGATTTGTTTTACTAGATGTCAAAATGTTGAGAAGGAACAAGACATATGCTATCAAACTTTCTGGTACATTCTATTATTTATTTTCAAAACAAGGTACCCAAGTTGAATAGATGGTAGGTATCTGTTTTCCTATAATATCCTTTTACAATCTATACCGAGATAGTAATTATTATTGTTACAAATGAACAAAAGTTGTTATACTTGTATTGACTAGAGAAAAAAGAACATTTTTACAACACAATTTACATCCATGAAAAACTAAACAAAAATGTCAGTTACTTGATTCCAATATTGGTCTCTTGAGTATACCTACTGATGTCTACACTGGATCTGAGAAAACACTGGAGATTTCTATAATATTTAAAGGTCGAGTTGTCTTCCACTTCTTCAAGAGACTTTTAAAATAGGGAGGAAAATTTACACGATAAATAATAAAAAAAAAAGGTAAAATTCTTGATATCAAACAAGTTTGAGAAGGAGGACTGATCCTATCAAATCACAACCGCCTTTTTTATATCCCTAAGATCCCATTAAAAAAATCATGTTTTCAAGTATTTAGGACTCAATTTTGATGGATTAGCTAACTTGGGTTGTGTTTTACTTTACACAGCTATTTCTCATTCTCAGCTGAGATCGATCTGTGATTTTATCAAACAGAAAGGCATTAGAAATTAGAAAACATCAGTGAAAATGAACCAACCATTCTAAGCTGGTTGTTTTATCCCAGACACTCTTGAACATCTTGACAGATTGAATAACACCAAACAAATATATATCGAACCAGCAAGGCTAAGTAGAAATTGTTTATATCCAGACCAGTGAACATCTGGACAGACGATCACTAAGCTAGTAGCTTTATCCCGTACACTCTTTGCACATATTATTAGTAATGAATAAACAACAAAACTAAAAACCACCAAGTCTACTGTGATTCAGATGTTATCTTCAATTTTGCTTTTTGGTTAGGTGGCATCAATCATTATAGTTAATTCTATTCAATAATAGGACAACCAACTAATAGGTATGTAAGTCCTATATGATGTAAGAGTCTTATACCTACGTCTCGTCTGATGAAAATGATATTGAGATCCCATGAGACCCACAGGGATTCTCTAATGTCAAGACATCTGAACAGAAGAATATAATTTAGATGTACGAAACTTGCTATGACTGAGGAATTACTGTATTCATGTCGATCAAATGAAAATCCTGATTAAGGGATCATCCAGTCAAGAGAATGTGCCTTTTGTTTTGATGTTTTTTACGCTGGATGATTTAACAAATAAATGCTTTCAGAGGTAATCCCGTAATAGTTGCAGTAGAAATAGATCCTTTTACGGTGTATTTTTATTTACGTGGTAGGTGTTTTTGGCTCAAAACCCCTTTCTTGTAGGTATTAAATGAGATTCAATATTAGAAGATAAAACAACTTGTAAAAAAAAATACAAAATAAATTAAACATCAGCTAAACAAAATCAATAAAACTAAATAAATGAAACTACAAAGTTAAGTATAATGTATATCACAGAAATAAAAGGAAAACTCTTCACTGTACACTTATCATTCTTCTTACTTGGTTCATAATTGTGTATAATAATCAAAAATAATGCTCTTACATTTCACTATTTAACATAAAATACCAACTTAATAATAAATTACAAGATAATATTATAAGTATACATGGGTCTGAATGTACAAACCTTTGGATTGCCAAAGTTAGATTCAAAACCAAAGAGTGAAACCAACTGAAAACTTTACAAAAATTCAAAAATAAAAATCTTATAGCAAAACTAAATAAAGGAAGTGTGTTTTCACAACACCATGTACGAATTTTCATAGAAAATACTTATTTTGTGAGATCTAAATAAAACTGAAGGAAGATAAAAGGAAGACTATAAAAATATTGAAGATGAGTCTATTCCTAACAGATTTGAGCATTTTGAGCATTCCTGCAACAACTATTCATCACCAAATTTTTCATATGGTCTCCCCATATTATGGTGTCGAATTTAAATAAATAGGATCTTCTTGTAGAGACTTGTCACCTCATGAGATTCTTGATCTCATCACCATATTATGCAGACTGAACGACAGACCATTAAGACCATTTTTCTAGAAAGGCTTCAACATTAGTTAGATCTCTGCTCATCATGACTGTCGTCTTCTTTCTCCTCACAGGACTCCTCCGAAGATTGGATGTACGTTTGGTGATCTTCACCGCCAGGTGGCGTGTAGCAAACCCCGCAATAGCCTTTACCAGTGGACGACAAATAGACCTTGCCACAACCGATGCACTCTTCATGGGTTTCACCTGAAATCAGGAAACGGAAATTTATCCATTAGTCAAGGTAAGTAGTACAAAATAAATAAATTTTACAAAACTAAATAAAGGATTCAATGACAGGTACGTACCAAATATGTAAAGTATAATTAGAATTTATAAATGCTACTAAAGAATGAAAGCAATTGAAAGGTTTATCAAGCTTTTCCTACAGTCAGACATAATTTCGTCACTTCACATTTACGCACCCAAAACAACTCTTCATACTCACATTGAAACAGAAGATCTGAATGAATAAATCACGTACCTAGGCCCCCACCCACCAACCAAATACATATACCCAACAAGAACATCTAAAATTCCACCTCGTAATTATAATTACATGGGCGGGGATATGAACCAGAGATATTTGATTACCGAAACAAGTGGAATTCTAATGATAGGTTTAGTGCGCTATATCAGCATGTTCGAGGTACCCCAAATGAAATGACACTTAAAGGAGAACCACAACAAGAGAATCTTGATCTGAGGAGAATTCACTCACATCAACCTCTACAAATTAGAAGAAACGTATTTTTTTACCTTTGATATCTTGTTTTTGGTAGATACAGCAGATATTCATATAGGTACGTGCAGGGCCGGATTACCCATAAGGCAGAATGGCAGACTGCCACGGGCCCCGCGCTTTTGGGGGCCCCGCGCTTTGACACATCAACCAACCTCTACAAATTAGAAGAAACGTATTTTTTTTACCTTTGATATCTTGTTTTTGGTAGATACAGCAGATATTCATATAGGTACGTGAGCTTTTTATTATTTAGAACAGAATTCATTGGTTCTGAAATTTAAACTACAATCATTATCATTTTGATTTAAATTATTCCTTAGTAAGGCTCAATCAGTAGCTCTCGTATAATTTCTCATAGCTTCTGGTTTTTCTGTTTAAATTTTAAAATTAATTGAATTTTTCGTGAATTGCCGACATGGTTCTATGATATAATTTTGAATTGTGTGTCTTGTACCTAGGAATTAGGAATTATGGATAATTTTCTCTATACCATGTCTGCTACCGATAGTTATGTTGGTAGCAGACGAGATTATCTGAGAAAATAGACTGCCTGTCTTGATCTTTACAATCTCCAATCTCTTACTATTACTACATAGGTATGGATCTACTTATCTTAATTAATTAAACTTGGAGATTTTTTGATGTGGATATACCTAGGTAATTCATAAGGAAAAATGCTTTCAGAGGTAATCCCGTAATAGTTGCAGTAGAAATAGATCCTTTTACGGTGTATTTTTATTTACGTGGTAGGTGTTTTTGGCTCAAAACCCCTTTCTTGTAGGTATTAAATGAGATTCAATATTAGAAGATAAAACAACTTGTAAAAAAAAATACAAAATAAATTAAACATCAGCTAAACAAAATCAATAAAACTAAATAAATGAAACTACAAAGTTAAGTATAATGTATATCACAGAAATAAAAGGAAAACTCTTCACTGTACACTTATCATTCTTCTTACTTGGTTGAAAAACTTGACAGTTGCCCGAAACTGTAAAAAGAAAGGAAAATAAAAATCAATTTCAATCATGACCAAGAACCATGTGTTAACTACTACTATATTCGTATGAATATTCAGTAAAATAGCAAGATGAAATATTGCACACTTGAAAATATAACACCGATTTAAATTTATGTTCACAAATTATAAATTCTTGACAATGACTTGGGGCATTTTTTTGTTTTTAAAATCATCATTTTTCAAAGTGAACGTTTGAGTATTAGGCGGACACTTTTTGATTGATCACAGAGACCATATTTGATCAGACCAAATAATAATATTGGTTCACCCACTTGCTCCACAATAGCTTTTTCTTGATTACTTGATTTGGAATCTACATCGAATGTTTCCAAAAACCCATTAGATCTTTCAAATAAATCATGTCCATTTTCCTATACAATTTGTTGTAATTTGCCATCGTATTCTGCTGTCTGTATAGGTATACCTGTCATTTGTATCTTATCAAATATTATTATTATCTCGGTCCATGTTTGTTTTTGTGATTGTTCAATATTCTGTTATAGTCTCATCATTATCATCAAAGATTTATATCTCCTCTGCTGGACAAAGGTCTCTTCTTCCTTTCAAAAAATACATGGTGCCAAAGTTAGGTCAATGTTTAATTTTTTGAGCCCTAAACAAATATTGTTACCGAGGGTAATTAAAAGCAAAAAGTTAGGATCCACAGCACTACACCAAGCTGCATGGATCGGTTTATTTCTTCTGGTTCGAACAACAAAGCATAGCATTGGTTCCGCGCTGAGGCTGGTATTGTCTTCTCTTGCCTCTCGGCTCACGGTGAATATCTTTAGACAATTACCAGCACAGAGTGCCGCTCTCCGATATACTTTGGCATCTACATTGTGTCCTCTATGATATTATTTTATTGTATTTACAATAACATTTTTACTGTCGGCATCTGGTTGTGGTTGGCGGGCTATTAATGGCTGCATACATGGGCTAATCAATGTATGCCTGTGATGAGTTTGTAATTTTGAACAATACGGTCAAAACGGAGAAAAGTTACAGTTTAATCTTTTCTTAAAGGACGGACCAATCACTTTCTATTTAGGTAATCTTGGTTCTTTCAATAAATTGATTTGTCTGTTGGGCTGGTTACAGCTTTATATTTAGGTTAATTGGTATATCGAGATCATATGACAAGCACTTCTGATTTGCCCAATGTCCTTTCAATAAACTTGAATTGAATTGAGGGAGTTCCTTATTACTTTATGAGAACAAAATAATCTGTACAAGTTGACCGTTGCATTGGTAACACCACCTTGCTATTTTTTAAGCCATTCATTTCTGGACTCCAATGAAAGAACGAAAAGAACCTTTGAATGGATATCACAAAAAAATGGTCCAGATTTTCATTAGGTACACGTCGGACTTAGAGTATGAATAAAATCATGTGTCCACATATTATGTAGAGTGTACAAGTAGCTACTACAAGAAATCAAAGAAAATGCTACTTTCCTACCATTTTAATTAGATCTTAAACTTGAAAGAAACAAAAAGTCACCGATCGAAATAGTGGTCCAGATTTTCATTAGGTACACGTCGGACTTAGAGTATGAATAAAATCATGTGTCCACATATGTAGAGTGTACAAGTAGCTCCTACAAGAAATCAAAGAAAATGCTACTTTCCTACCATTTTAATTAGATCTTAAACTTGAAAGAAACAAAAAGTCACCGATCGAAATAGAAAAGAGTCTCGTATGTCAACCCCGGACAAGATATTCTTCAGAATACAACATGCAGGCCCCTCACTCCTGGGGATTTCAGTTTCAAATACTGCACTCTCAATACTCTTATCAAAAACATTGAGTTCTTCATAATTATCCATCAGCAAATTTACCCACTTTGGCTTTCTCAAGTTATTTTTACACACCCTACATCCCTACATGAATAAAAAATGTATAAGAGAAGAACAATCAATAGAAAAGAGAGAATAACGAAGTGCAGTCAACTTGCATGCAGCATTGTGTGGCTAAAAAATGTATAAGAGAAGAACAATCAATAGAAAAGAGAGAATAACGAAGTGCAGTCAACTTGCATGCAGCATTGTGTGGCTAGAACTCTATGGTAAGCAACGCAAGAGAGGAATGGCACTTTATACTGAACGTTCATTGGTCGATATCAAGCTAGAACTTCCTTCCATAAAAACAACATAAACATTGGAGAATCGAGTGAACTATGGACTGTGAAGAAAGTAGATAAGATGTCTATAGCTTGAATCTTGATACCGCTCGAGTAAAGTTTTGTCTTAAACCAACATCAACACTATAATAAGAAAATACTGAAATTGATGACAGAGTCAAGGGAGTGAACAAATTAATGCCTTAAAATTAAATTTAATGTCAATGAAATGGAACAAAGTTTAATCTCATCGAAATCAAAATGATGAACAGAAAATCAGAAATATTATAGGTGTTGAAAATTAAAGACGAACAATCAGATCAACATTTTTGACGCAAGGAAGATATAAAAATAACATTTAATGGTACCTAGCTAAGATCGTTTCAAATCATTAATCATATGCTTTACACAATAAAGTCTGATCAATTGATAATTTGTAACAAAACAATGTGCCAATTCTATTGTGTACCTCAAGATACCCCAAAGAAGCTGGATGAATATAACAACATAGGTATCTACGTAAAAACTCCTATTTGGAGCACCAGATGAAAGACGAAAAGGGGTCTTCTTTCTAATAAAAAATCATATAAGACTCCTAAATAGAAATTACACGCAATATGGTTGTATCGAAATGAAAAGTTAATGACAACTGACAACATAGTATTAACTTTATAACTCCTAACTAGATCTATAAGTTCTATCAGAAAATTGCAAAATAATTGCAGCCTTTTAATTAAAATACAAAACGAAAACGGCTAAATGAATGGGTGTTAGATACAATTGTAGTTTTTATCACAACCAGCACACTCTTGAATGAAAATGATCCCATTCTAAACAATAACAAAAAAATTCCAGACAATCAAATATTAATGAAAAAGATAATTTGAAAATAATTCCTTCTCTGTATGTTGGGTTCGCTTTCGGAGTCGATTCATGCGTCTGTCTCAAAAGAATTACGTGAAAATGACCCCGAGCAACAAAACAATCTAATTGATAATGTAACTCCGCACTATGTACTTATCTCTAATACCTTTCCACATTACCTTCATAAAAAGGATGGGTAATGTGGAGGCTATGTCATCCAAAAATACCTCGAGGAGTTTACTATGACCCCAAGTTCTAACTAATATGTGCAGGCGCCTTGTCTTGGCAGTGAACCCGTTCATTATGGATTGCTTTCGTTTTGATATTGTCTAGGTACTCTTGATTATATTACCATTTTCTCATGTAGAGCATAATGCTGATCTAAATTACAAACCTAAGGATGAACCAAAAGCCACTTTGTTTGGTGAGAATTTCACGACCAAGGATGAACTGATGAACATTGAACAACTTGATATTTTTACCCGAATACGTGGAACCTTTTTTCTCATTAAATGCGCCTTGGAAAAAATCCCAAAATTAAGAAGTTATATGTCTAAGATTTAAATCATTGACTTACCTTCATGCGTTTTCATATGAGCTCTTAAATTACAGGCAAGGGCAAATTTCTTATTGCAAAGATCACAAGCATGGGGTTTGTCTCCTGAAACAAAGTGAAAATATTGAAAATTAAATTGGGCATTTATTCGAAATGGCAGCTTGGGTGGATCGTACCAACTAGAAATTGATCCTCAAGTTCAAATTGGTAAGCACATATTCAAGTTAAGCGATGTTGTAATGAGATTTCATATGTTGAATGAAACTGCTTGCAAACAATACATAGTAACAGCAAGCAAACTCGTAAAATGAATGGAAGACTAGTTTTTTGCAAATGCAAATTAAAATAAATTCATTCAAAAACAAAGATGCAAATGCACAAGTAGAAAAGAAAGAAATCAAAACCAGTAGCAAAGTCTTTGTAGATAGCTTCCAGGTACAAGAGCGGCAAGCTAGGAGCTAGTGAGTGTTCAAAACTTCAGGGCTTTGGTTCAGTCTGGTCTCATTTGAATTTCAGGTTTTCATTCATTCGAAAGGAAGATTCAAGCCAGGTGAATGGTTTTTGGATGTATTTAAATATCACTTTGATACCGTACAAATGTTCGGTGCATTGTAGCAATACAAAATTGCAAGACTTGGGTACCTAATCATAGAGTAGATATTTACGAATAAAAATGGCGTAAGTACAAATGTTCGGTGCATTGTAGCAATACAAAATTGCAAGACTTGGGTACCTAATCATAGAGTAGATATTTACGAATAAAAATGGCGAAAAACTTGACAGTTGCCCGAAACTGTAAAAAGAAAGGAAAATAAAAATCAATTTCAATCATGACCAAGAACCTTGTGTTAACTACTACTATATTCGTATGAATATTCAGTAAAATAGCAAGATGAAATATTGCACACTTGAAAATATAACACCGATTTAAATAATTCTATTCAATAATAGGACAACCAACTAATAGGTATGTAAGTCCTATATGATGTAAGAGTCTTATACCTACGTCTCGTCTGATGAAAATGATATTGAGATCCCATGAGACCCACAGGGATTCTCTAATGTCAAGACATCTGAACAGAAGAATATAATTTAGATGTACGAAACTTGCTATGACTGAGGAATTACTGTATTCATGTCGATCAAATGAAAATCCTGATTAAGGGATCATCCAGTCAAGAGAATGTGCCTTTTGTTTTGATGTTTTTTACGCTGGATGATTTAACAAATAAATGCTTTCAGAGGTAATCCCGTAATAGTTGCAGTAGAAATAGATCCTTTTACGGTGTATTTTTATTTACGTGGTAGGTGTTTTTGGCTCAAAACCCCTTTCTTGTAGGTATTAAATGAGATTCAATATTAGAAGATAAAACAACTTGTAAAAAAAAATACAAAATAAATTAAACATCAGCTAAACAAAATCAATAAAACTAAATAAATGAAACTACAAAGTTAAGTATAATGTATATCACAGAAATAAAAGGAAAACTCTTCACTGTACACTTATCATTCTTCTTACTTGGTTCATAATTGTGTATAATAATCAAAAATAATGCTCTTACATTTCACTATTTAACATAAAATACCAACTTAATAATAAATTACAAGATAATATTATAAGTATACATGGGTCTGAATGTACAAACCTTTGGATTGCCAAAGTTAGATTCAAAACCAAAGAGTGAAACCAACTGAAAACTTTACAAAAATTCAAAAATAAAAATCTTATAGCAAAACTAAATAAAGGAAGTGTGTTTTCACAACACCATGTACGAATTTTCATAGAAAATACTTATTTTGTGAGATCTAAATAAAACTGAAGGAAGATAAAAGGAAGACTATAAAAATATTGAAGATGAGTCTATTCCTAACAGATTTGAGCATTTTGAGCATTCCTGCAACAACTATTCATCACCAAATTTTTCATATGGTCTCCCCATATTATGGTGTCGAATTTAAATAAATAGGATCTTCTTGTAGAGACTTGTCACCTCATGAGATTCTTGATCTCATCACCATATTATGCAGACTGAACGACAGACCATTAAGACCATTTTTCTAGAAAGGCTTCAACATTAGTTAGATCTCTGCTCATCATGACTGTCGTCTTCTTTCTCCTCACAGGACTCCTCCGAAGATTGGATGTACGTTTGGTGATCTTCACCGCCAGGTGGCGTGTAGCAAACCCCGCAATAGCCTTTACCAGTGGACGACAAATAGACCTTGCCACAACCGATGCACTCTTCATGGGTTTCACCTGAAATCAGGAAACGGAAATTTATCCATTAGTCAAGGTAAGTAGTACAAAATAAATAAATTTTACAAAACTAAATAAAGGATTCAATGACAGGTACGTACCAAATATGTAAAGTATAATTAGAATTTATAAATGCTACTAAAGAATGAAAGCAATTGAAAGGTTTATCAAGCTTTTCCTACAGTCAGACATAATTTCGTCACTTCACATTTACGCACCCAAAACAACTCTTCATACTCACATTGAAACAGAAGATCTGAATGAATAAATCACGTACCTAGGCCCCCACCCACCAACCAAATACATATACCCAACAAGAACATCTAAAATTCCACCTCGTAATTATAATTACATGGGCGGGGATATGAACCAGAGATATTTGATTACCGAAACAAGTGGAATTCTAATGATAGGTTTAGTGCGCTATATCAGCATGTTCGAGGTACCCCAAATGAAATGACACTTAAAGGAGAACCACAACAAGAGAATCTTGATCTGAGGAGAATTCACTCACATCAACCTCTACAAATTAGAAGAAACGTATTTTTTTTACCTTTGTACCTATGTATAATTAATTGAAGGTGTACAATACTTGATGTTCAACAAGCCCAAGTTCGTGACACAATTTGAAAAGGGCACAAGACATTAATCAAGAAATCTAGAAGCGAAAGGTTTGCATGACGTTATAGCGATGGATTCTGCAATCATTTTCAAATTATGTCTGTTACTTTTTTAACACTCAATGAGTGAGAAAAGGAATACATAAATCTCTTAAATCTAATACAAATGGAGTAACACGTATAACAAGGATCTGGATTCGAGTCTTCCAGTTTCGTGTTAAGCAGAGCCGCTTTATGTCTATTCGTGGCGGCAGGTAAGGTACATCATGATTGGACCTGCCAGGGGCAATTACTATTTCTCTTCACAATGTATTGATACACCGGTAAAGGTTTGCGCTTATGTTAATAAACTGGCATCAGCATCAGTAGAAACTGCAGAAATGCAGAGTTTTAAAATTATAATAATACATACCTACTGTATACCTAATACTAGTTAGTAGTTAGTACTTTACTTTACAAGTTAATTTTTCTGCAATTGAATGAAACTTCTTGCAACAACCTGGTCATTAAATGGGTTTTAGGCGGCTTTACTTTACAAGTTAATTTTTCTGCAATTGAATGAAACTTCTTGCAACAACCTGGTCATTAAATGGGTTTTAGGCGGCCATTTTGTTTGAAATCTACGAATGTGTGTACTTCAGTCTCGTGGAATAAATCCTTTAACGTATTTGCAGGCATTTGAACCTAAGAGCTACCTACTTGACAGCCATAGGTACTAAAATTTTCACAAAATACTGTTAACTTCAGGGGCTTTGGAGCAGACTTGTGAGGACGATCAAAGAGCTGGTTGATAGTCCTATGTGAAACAGTTAAAAAGTTTTCCCAAACATGCCCTACGGCAGAACATGCCACGAATTGCTGGATGAGATTCCAATTATATTTGCAAAGATGTTCGTACTATGGGTACGTAAATACACCGCGAAGTTGCTGCAGCGCTACCGTAGCGCGGATATCTGTAGGTACGCACTGCGCACCTTAAAATTCTCCCAACAGAGGGCTCCGGGATATCGAGCGCTTTCGCTAAGACTTTGCGTGACGCACTGCTGATATTTCCATCTCCTGCATGTATGGTCTTGAACTTACTCGATGAAAGTAGTCTAGAATGGAACAATATAAACCATGCATTTCAGGTTCACAAAGAAAATGGAAGCAAAGCTTATTCATTGACCTTACACAAGCAGCAGCAGTAGAGTTAGACTTTATGATACTGTGAAACAGTTAAAAAGTTTTCCCAAACATGCCCTACGGCAGAACATGCCACAAATTGCTGGATGAGATTCCAATTATATTTGCAAAGATGTTCGTACTATGGGTACGCAAATACACCGCAAAGTTGCTACAGCGCTACCGTAGCGCGGATATCTGTAGGTACGCACTGCGCACCTTAAAATTCTCCCAACAGAGGGCTCCGGGATATCGAGCGCTTTCGCTAAGACTTTGCGTGACGCACTGCTGATATTTCCATCTCCTGCATGTATGGTCTTGAACTTACTCGATGAAAGTAGTCTAGAATGGAACAATAACCTCTAAGGGCCCAAGCAGTTTTTATACTTTGTAGTCATAAAGGCCCAGTGTCCTAAATTTAGGACATTGTGTTTGTAGGCTTAAAAGCCCAGCCATATTTTGGAGTTTGTATGCTTAACGTCCCAGCGTCCTAAAATTAGGACATTCGAAGTTGTCACGTTTTTATGCATTTCAGGTTCACAAAGAAAATGGAAGCAAAGCTTATTCATTGACCTTACACAAGTAGCAGCAGCAGTAGAGTTCTTTATGATAAATGAACGCTGTCAAGTCAGTGAAGTTTGAGGAACAAACAATGGGCTTCTTGAGAATTTCTGATAGTGCTGCCAATTACGACATATGGACGAAGCCCAATAAGGTATGCTACTGCTGCATTGAGCATTCAGAATTCAGATTCAATATTTGTTTACACCAGCAGACATTAGCATGCCTTTGTCCTCGTATTTATTTAAATTTATACAAAAGATTTTGCCGCTCTTCAAGAGTTCTTTCTTAAACTTCTTTCTATTGTTTTTCACTGTACCGTCAATCCGTCCTGTCTGCTCAGGTTTATCATCATTACCATTCAAATTTATGAACAAACGTTACTGCATGAAGCTAACAAGAGTGAAAATTACACTCAAGTATTCATCAAATAATTTTCTTATCTACTTCTTTGTTGTCGATTTACGATTTAAATTCTTTTGGTCAGGAATTCATTAAATAAGCAACTAACTAGTGAGCTTTAATGACTATCGTAGACTTGAACAAAAAGGTACATCTAGATCTGAATCTGACCAATTGGGTTTTTGTAAGTTCATCTAACCCCTCAAAGTCCCTTGTTGAATAGTGTTGAAGTAATGGTAGGTATTGCTGAATTGTGATTGAACTCTTGGGTAATGACATCTATGTTCTATGTCGATTCAGCATTTCAATTGCTTCAACAGGTTTCCCAGAATATATTTCCCATGACATCCTCACCACAGGAACTCATCTGTTTGGTAACCTATTTCCTAAAGGCGATGTCGGGCAGACATAAGACAGAAGCTCACAATAGGAACGTATTGATGAACACCGATTGTTTATCGAGAAATTAAAATGCAACAACCAACGGCTTGATGAAAGCAATTTTCAGCGGTATTTAAATCCAAGTTGTTTGAAACCTATGGATTCTCATTTGTGTTGCAGATAAACATATCGGAGTGAGGCCCCCTATCGGGCGTGAGAACTTTGCACCTGGGGCCTCCAGCCTCCTTACAACATAGAACAATACACCGGCTTCCAGATTCATTAACTTTTCCATTTCTAAATATTGATGATGGAAAATAATAATTTTGATACGCGTTTTAAAATATCATTAATCCATATTGGATTATTTTCGTGTCAACACAAAAGAAAATGCTTAGGTTTGATTTGTAAATTTCTTGGCAAGAGTATGCAAACTACAAAAGAAGTTTGAACAGCACTACACTGAGCTAGACCCAATAACATGAGTGTAATATAGAGGCAAAAGCACTTTATGCCACAGTTCTGATAAATATGCTTGAAAAATATAAATGCTACTTGTGGTTCAGCAGCCCCCAGTATACTGGGAAGATCATTCAGTAGAATCAGTAGGTAGATGATTAAAAAATTTCCAGAGCCCTGAGGGCTTAGTCCTATTGCTTTGCATCAAAGTAATGAGTTTTCCGGTGAAATTTTATGAAAACAGAATCATCCTACATTGAAATATGAAAGTAATGAAAGTAAAACAATGTTTTTAATGTAATTTTATCTACATAATGTGGTTACTATAGTCTTTCTATTTGATTTATCAAAGGCCGCGGCCGTACGCACAATCTCAAGATTACGATTATGTACAAACTTTACCAAACTTTAGATCAATGTCTTCCTACTAACTTGATCTACACGGTAAATGTAAAACTGCACCGGACTCAGGTACTGTATTATTTATATGGACTAACATTTTCAGTAGCTGTGTTGAGAGAATTAAAAAGTATAAATAAATATGAATGGACTAAATTTATTGAGTCGGTCGTTAGTATTAATAAATCAAAATAATTATCAATGTTGTTGTTGTATGCAGATACAAGAGGAATGCAAAAAAAGAGACACGGCAGATTTGCAGGTCTCTTTTATATTATGCCCTAGTATGGGTAGTCACTTGTGTACATATTTTCTTTAAACTCGTCATATCTCGCAGCATCTTGTTTAGTGGAGATGCTTGCATCACATTAATTTGTACCACGTTGGTTATTGGAGATGTCTGCAACACATTGTTTAGTGGAGATTAGTGATGGGTCGTGGGTAAATACCCACTGGGTGGGTAAATAAAAATTGGGTATTTACCCGGGTATTTATCCACCTCCAGGGTGGGTGATTGATTGATTAACAAATCGACGGGTAAAACCCATGTATATGCTTGCATCACATTAATTTGTACCATATTGGTTAGTGGAGATGCTTGCATCACATTATTTGTACCATATTGGTTAGTGGACATGCTTGCATCACATTAATTTGTACCATATTGGTTAGTGGAGATGCTTGCATCACATTATATTTTGTACCGAAGAAGAAAAATAAACAAAAAATATCGTCACTTGATTTTTGTTTTAATTTCCCGGGCACAATTTGACTGAGGCGCTTCTTGAAAATACCCGGGTATTTATAAAAATTAGGTATTTACCCGGGTAAATACCCAGGGTATTTACCCCAAAAATAAGTACCCGGGTATTTACCCATCACTAGTGGAGATTGATTGATTGATTGATTGATTGATTGATTGATTGATTGATTGATTGATTGATTGATTGATTGATTAACAAATCAACGGGTAAAACCCATGTATATGCTTGCATCACATTAATTTGTACCATATTGGTTAGTGGAGATGCTTGCATCACATTAATTTGTACCATATTGGTTAGTGGAGATGCTCGAATGAAGTTCATTTTCATATGATTTATTGTTTTCCAGAGTTGAGCTTGTGAAGATTGAGATGGGAAAAAATTTGCAAAATCTTTTTGAATGGAAATCTTTTCAAATAAGTTTTGCGTTCGTAGAGGCAGAAAGAATAATTTATGTTGTAGGATACAAGAGCTATAAAGACTTATAGAATGTTAATTAAAGTGAAGACAAAGACAGATGTACATTTGCCCCGAGAGTAAGATAAAGAAAGACTAAATTTATGCATATTGAAGTATAGCTACTGGTTTCTTGGGCTCCGTTTTTTTCTTCTTATACTATTCAGTGCCGCTGTTGAGATGCCCGTTGTCCTTAGCAAAAGCGCCACTCACCATTATTAAAATATCAACTTGTTTTGTTTTATAGATTTGAAACCCGGAATAATTTATTAGACTTTTATTACCATAAATGGCGTCGTAGGTATAGTTCCCGCTTTGTGCAGCATGGACCATGGACAGTAGAATTCTATTCATTTTCTCATCTTTCTCCATTCTAAATTTCTCATATCCAAATCGGATATCCCGTATTCCAATCGGATTCTTAACGGTTCACAATACGTCTTGTTACAGAAACACATATTCCTACCAGCTCAAATATAAACTTTCCTTAGGTAGAATGGTAAAAACTATAACTGCCTTTTATCTTGTGAATAGAGATGACAATTCTGGTCCAAATGTTATAGAACGGAGAGAAAAAAGAGGTCAGAAACTTAAAACCCATTCAGGTTTATCCCTTAAACTTAATGGTGGGTATTGAAAAAGCAAAGTTCCAGCATTAGTGAGCAGTAGGTACTTACTGAAGTACAGGTAACAGATAACAGACCACAGGCCAGACACTTAAATCTATTTCATTTAAATTAACTGCTTGTCTACTTTTATATCTATCATTAAAAAGTATACTTTGAAGTTCTGAAAAGTAAACACTTTTATTGCTTAAAAATGAACTTTTTCTCCTCGTCCAAAGTACGAGAAAGAAATTATAACTATCTTCCCTGATAAAGACATTAAATTTATTTTTGAACCTGCATGCAGCATTGCAAGAGAATCTTCAAGAGTAGTTCTCCTAAGTGGGCACCTAAAGCTCAAGTCTTTTATTACACCTTCCTCCTGTTGGTAACTTAACTAAAGAGATTTTGGTTCAATTCTGCTTGTTTTAAATGGATTGGCGATAAGTTAAAAGCAGCAAGTAAATTGACAAGTTTTCCAAAATAGACATGTGAATATTATTAAGCAGGAATGTAACAAACTAAAAAAAAAAAAAAAAAACTAAGAACCAATGGAAAAAAAAATCTGAATGAAACTTTCCTCGTCTAACTTTTTGTAGTCTATCCTTGATGTTGTGGAATACACCGGTAGCCAGTAGCGGTAGCACATCTCTAACATGATCTCGTCAGTCTAACTTAGCACGAAAATTTGAATATGGATCAAAGCATTATTTAGAATAATATCTCATGTCAGATGTGTTGTAGAGAAGCTTTCAGGTGTATTCGTGCTGCGAGCAATTATCTCTAAAATCTTGAACTTTTCTCAAAATGAGAGTATGGTAAAAAGTGACTTTCGGTTGTTGTAAGAGCACAGGGTCTCTACCTTACTTGAGTACTCGTTCTACATTGCTACTGAATATTGTACTCACAATCTAAGCTAAACTTATGCCTATGAAAAATTTCTTGAAATCAACTCCTGCTTCTTTATTAAGAACAGTATTACCGTATTGATTTGTTCTGCAGACTTGCTTTTCTAGTTTATGATTTTGGCAGAGCAGTATTGCTCGTGCTAATATATTGGAAGGAGATTTAAATTCCCTCCGATAACAAAACCAATAGAAAGGCTCGTTTCTACACGAGATATTGCAAACTCCTTTCTTACAACATGATTCACATTTAGACAATACCAGACTAATCTTTACAGTAGCACTTTGCACTGGATTAGATAAAATAGTTCATAACCATAATAATAACAATTAGGGCTAGTACTTCTAATAACAATAAAATTCTGGACCAATAAACAACGTATAGTCTATTCTTTCCAGATATGCTCACTCATTTCTTTGTGAACAATAGAGTAATCCACTACACCTACACTTGAATCTAGCTTCAATGAAAGAATCCTCCTAAATGCAAAACTTGTCAAAGTGGACAACTTGAAAATTCAAAAACTGAAGAAAAAAAATGCAGGGCAATTTCATAGCAACCTATGATGGTTTAAAAAGAAGACAAAGATGAACTTTTCCAAACGAAAATCACAGGAAAAAAATGCAGGGCAATTTCATAGCAACCTATGATGGTTTAAAAAGAAGACAAAGATGAACTTTTCCAAACGAAAATCACAGGAAAATTGTGCGACACTCTCTTGCTTAGGTTTGATTTGTAAATTTCTTGGCAAGAGTATGCAAACTACAAAAGAAGTTTGAACAGCACTACACTGAGCTAGACCCAATAACATGAGTGTAATATAGAGGCAAAAGCACTTTATGCCACAGTTCTGATAAATATGCTTGAAAAATATAAATGCTACTTGTGGTTCAGCAGCCCCCAGTATACTGGGAAGATCATTCAGTAGAATCAGTAGGTAGATGATTAAAAAATTTCCAGAGCCCTGAGGGCTTAGTCCTATTGCTTTGCATCAAAGTAATGAGTTTTCCGGTGAAATTTTATGAAAACAGAATCATCCTACATTGAAATATGAAAGTAATGAAAGTAAAACAATGTTTTTAATGTAATTTTATCTACATAATGTGGTTACTATAGTCTTTCTATTTGATTTATTTCTATTTGAAAGGCCGCGGCCGTACGCACAATCTCAAGATTACGATTATGTACAAACTTTACCAAACTTTAGATCAATGTCTTCCTACTAACTTGATCTACACGGTAAATGTAAAACTGCACCGGACTCAGGTACTGTATTATTTATATGGACTAACATTTTCAGTAGCTGTGTTGAGAGAATTAAAAAGTATAAATAAATATGAATGGACTAAATTTATTGAGTCGGTCGTTAGTATTAATAAATCAAAATAATTATCAATGTTGTTGTTGTATGCAGATACAAGAGGAATGCAAAAAAAGAGACACGGCAGATTTGCAGGTCTCTTTTATATTATGCCCTAGTATGGGTAGTCACTTGTGTACATATTTTCTTTAAACTCGTCATATCTCGCAGCATCTTGTTTAGTGGAGATGCTTGCATCACATTAATTTGTACCACGTTGGTTATTGGAGATGTCTGCAACACATTGTTTAGTGGAGATTAGTGATGGGTCGTGGGTAAATACCCACTGGGTGGGTAAATAAAAATTGGGTATTTACCCGGGTATTTATCCACCTCCAGGGTGGGTAAATACCCGGGTATTGCGTGCCGCCCGGTTCGGGGGAACCGTCTGAACCCCCCTTAATCCGGGGCTGTCAGCAGGATATCTTCTGATCCAGCTGCTGACAAAACATTGAGTTTGGATTGATTCATATAATTGATTAGCAATAGATTTTCTTGTTGATAAGACAGACAACGCTGCCACACAAGAACAAGAAGTCAAGAAACATTAAACACAGTTTAATGTTTGCTTCACGTTGAGGCAATCTATGATCTAATATGGATCCCATGGCACATATTTAAAACATTAAAAAAATTGTTTATCAAAAATCTTGCTCCAAATTGGGATAAATCAATGCTTCCTCTAAGTATCCATAACAGTAGAGAGAGGAGAGCACATGATCCACCTGATATTATCAAATTGATTGTTTGAATTATCAAATTTTAATGGTTCCCTTAAGAAAAGTTTTGTTTGTGTAACCGAAATCCCGATATGGGGAAATTTCGGTTATCCACGCCGGAGAAAAAAGCCGAGTAACAAATCCAGTCGAAGCAGTGCTTTGTCTAATATTTTGGAGTAAGTTTTGTACAAACTTACCCAAACCTGCTGATTTATTAGTAAAATAAAAATATTGGAACCTTATTCTTCTGTAGGTCTATTAAAAACACATTTAACTTTTATGTGTACCTTTATTCCCTCCATCCCTCAACAGATATCAGTCTTGAACAATGAACTATATCTATCTTGAACAATAAAATCTCACAATAACACCAGACATTCCATCCAGCATAATGATGCTTTACTTTATCTAAGAAAAACAATCTTCATGGGATGATGGGCGGCGGGTTATCATACAACTTCTTCAAGTTTTGGGTGCACTATGGTTTAAAGTGCTTTCAAGTTTTCAGATTGGCACGAAATGTGACGTTGTAACGATGAATTCTGCAATCATTTTCAAATTATGTCTGTTACTTTTTTAACACTCAATGAGTGAGAAAAGGAATAAATCTCTGAAATCTTATACAAATGGAGTAACACGTATAACAAGGATCTGGATTCGAGTCTTCCAGTTTCGTGTTAAGCAGAGCCGCTTTATTTCTATCCGTGGCGGCAGGTAAGGTACATCATGATTGGACCTGCCAGGGGCAATTACTATTTCTCTTCACAATGTATTGATACACCGGTCTAAGAACCAATGGAAAAAAAAATCTGAATGAAACTTTCCTCGTCTAACTTTTTGTAGTCTATCCTTGATGTTGTGGAGATGTCTAGAACACATTGTTTAGTGAAGATGTCTAAATTACTTTTGCATAATAACCCCTAATGTAATGTTGTGGATAGCATTAACATGGATATCGTATGTATAATAAAGCACCATGTTCATTGGGTATCTCCTATGATCATTTACTTCCAATACATCCACCATTACATACAAAATGCTCGTCTCCAATATGTTCAACATAAATTTCAATTCTCCCACGAATTGGTTTTAATGATTCTTGCTATTAGTTTTTAGCTTCTATATAAAAAAAGAACTTTTCTTGCTATGTGTCTTGTCAAAGCTTTTTTAAATACAACGATATGTGGATACGTAAGTATAAAATTGTATCTGCCCGTAATGTAAGCATATAAATATTTGTCATTGAATTAAGTAATGTACTGGGTAACCACAAGAAAAAGACCTACATCCAATTGATGATAGACTCAATTAGAGAAATGTGTATTCCCTGTTCCTAAAGCACAAATTTATGCTTAGGAGTAAGTACATTTATTCGTTCGGATTCACACCCCTAAAGATATAGATCCACATCCACAGCTCTTAAGTACAAATAGCTGTAGTTTTGGTAGGTATAATTAATTGAACACAAAATTATACAAAGGTTTATGGAAATTACAGTCCGTTTTAGTAAAAACTTTCTTATTCCTGATCCACCCTGTCCATAATATAACCATGGTTGAATGTACTTTATTCTTCATTCAACTTCTGAATTTATTCTGAATCCGTAATGTCGACAATTCTCCGCTTTGGACGGTTAAGTTCACTTCAATAGATATAAGTATAAGTAAATTCACTTCAATAGATCGTGTATATCACTGTCACAAATCAGAATCAAAAGGTTATTGTAGCAGTACTGTAAGTATTGAGGCAGATCTGCTTCGCTATTTCAATATTATGTAGGAATTTCTCTACAGCCATCTTATACAGCCTTTAATTCCATTCTTTTACTTGTTACGTATTCATCTACTTATTTCATCATGTCTTTGACTTTGGCACTGATGTTTTCTATCAATATCAATAATTCAATACGTGCGTGAGTTTGCCTTTAGCTGATTTAGTTGTAGTTAAAAGTAGGTACATTCATTATCTTCTTTCTACGTAACATCATTTAAATAAGTTACAAAGTAAATATGATGGATTATAATAAGGGAGATATAAAAAAAAAGTGTAATCAACCAAAAGAGAAGGGTTGAATCGTCAAGAGTCCATTATCATATCAAATTTCTTTTCAATTTAAGAAAGGTAGTGTAATCAACCAAAAGAGAAGGGTTGAATCGTCAAGAGTCCATTATCATATCAAATTTCTTTTCAATTTAAGAAAGGTAGGTTATCTATCAAAGTACTTCAGTTTTGGGGGTTGAAGACATCACAGTGATAAAAGTTCCCGTAGACCTAAATGATAACAATGTACCGTAACTCATCAGAAGACCTACATAGTTATGTACTTTATTACTTATTGGATTATTTGTTAATCCATTATGATTGATTAGACATTCAGACAGAATAGTTCTTTTACTTTAAAAGTAGACTGAAGATGTTAAAAAAAACAGAAGACCTACATAGTTATGTACTTTATTACTTATGGGATTATTTGTTAATCCATTATGATTGATTAGACATTCAGACAGAATAGTTCTTTTACTTTAAAAGTAGACTGAAGATGTTAAAAAAAAAAAAAACAAAGCCAAGATATTAAATTGAAATAACACAAAAAGAAAGCCTAGTTGTGTTGGCACCACAATGTCACCTTTGCAACCTGTTCAATTTTAATTTGAAAGAAATATGATATCTCCAAAATTTAAGACATTTACTAGTAATTATTGTAAGTACCTTGATAGTAATTATCTTACCTGTATGAAGGAAGAGATGATTTTTGAGATTGGTATGTTTGCTGAAGCCTCGGTTACAAATATGGCATTTGAAAGGCCATGATCCATTATGAACATACATGTGTGACTTGAGATCGCCAGGAGTGGGGAATGACTTGGAACACAAACTACACTTGTGAGGCTTTTCCTGGAACAAAAAGATATGAAAATGTTACACATTCGCCGTAATATTATCAAGAACTACTAGTATCAGATTGACCATCAAGGATACCTACAATGAAAGTGACAAAGTGGATTGATTTTACCTCGGACGCAAAATATGAGAAAGGCATGGAGGAATTCAGCAGAATATGAACATTGCCTGCTATGGCGAGTGGCAAGAATATGACAAGACAGCACAGAATATCACAGATAACCATCTCAACAAGTGACTTGCTGGTGTAATTTTTATACCATCAACAAGTTTTTGGTATGCTGTGCTTATGATCTTATGACTGTCATTACATTAACTAGATGTACTTAAGTCTGTGACTAGAACGGTGATAACGATACTATCTGTATCTGAAGAGACGGTAATGCCATACCAACATCCGTTTCTATATTATTATTTTCTTTCTCTTCTTTCGCTCATTACGAGTACATAAATTAACTTCGAATCTGTCTCACCAAAATGAACTGCACAAAGCTTTTGTTTGATAGGTCAAATACTGGTAGTACTTGTAACTACATTGGTTAATAAGTTATCTTTACAAATACTTATTCTCAAACAAGTACCCATTTTTCTCAATTGAAGTATCAATTATCTTGACGAGGATTTCCGGGAAACACCTCCACATACATTCAGGAATAAAATTGAATAAAATATCAGTATAATCAAGTCACATAGTGCTTTATTTGGAATTTAGCACAAATTTCAGACAACTTTTCAAACGGAAAAGAAATCACAAAAGTGTAAGCACAATAGTCATAAAAAACAGTAAAGATACGTTAACGAGGTAATACGTCTGGTAAAGCTCTTCTCATAAGTAACTTGGAAGATAATTTAAAGGAAGAGCTCGAGAATTAGGAGATGACATCGTAATGAGCCGAGGTTGGGTTTTTCAATTTACTCCTGGTTACTAGAGGTTGCCACCCATGTTTAATGATACATCTCATCAGAACAAGACAGAACTCATCAACAGTCAAAACAGGATCTCATCTAGGGAAATCAGCATCATGTGCTCATCTAATGGTATCGAATTTATTATAAAATATACGGAATGATAACAATAGAAATCACATGAAAGTTGTAGAAGCTTTTTATCCGTGCTGGATATGAAATCACTGAAAGTTCTAGAGAAAATGTTGAAAATGGAATCAAAGTCTTTAGAATCTTTGAGTTTCCTTCACTTTTTTACTTTCCTAGAAACAGACCTGGTATGTGTGGAGGAAGAGCACTATCTGTCTTCTCTTTAATATTATTTGTTTTAAGTGTTACATGGATTTGATGCTTGCTTGATGTAATTTCCATTCATTTTTGATGATTAAGTCAGGTAGCTTATTTTATATCATTTCCTTCTTTGGAGGTCTTTGGTCTCCACAAGGATAAGTGGGTTAGGTTAGACGTTTTTCCATTTTTATGCAATGACTGTGCAGAAGTATCGTTTCTAGGGATGTCGTCCGAACACGGAGTATGAAAAGTGTTGCAAGGTTTTGCTCTCCTATTGAAAAGAGGGATTATTTATTTGAGGAATGTCATTTCTTTATAAGTGCATATTTGTTAAAGTCTAACTCTTTAGGCCTTTGTGAGCTGTTGAACAAATTTGTATAGTAGGTAGTTGGATACAGACATTACAGTTTACATACTACTTTACTTTCAACATTTATGGGTATTGCTTACATCTAAACGCATCTTATCTTGTTTCAATGGATGTTATAATTACCTGTATCCTTCTGTTTAAAAGTGAAATGAAATACCCATTACTAATGGGCCATTCGTCCGATTTACCTTTTGAAACAAAAGGGTCTTTGGTCTCCACAAGGATTAGTGGGTTAGGTTAGACGTTTTTCCATTTTTATGCGATGACTGTGCAGAAGTATCGTTTCTAGGGATGTCGCCCGAACACGGAGTATGAAAAGTGTTGCAAGGTTTTGCTCTCCTATCGAAAAGAGGGATTATTTATTTGAGGAATGTCATTTCTTTATAAGTACATTTGTTAAAGTCTAACTCTTTAGGCCTTTGTGAGCTGTTGAACAAATTTGTATAGTATAGTAGGTAGTTGGATACAGACATTACAGTTTACATACTACTCTACTTTCAAGATTTATGGGTATTACATACATCTAAACGCATCTTATCTTGTTTCAATGGATGTTATAATTACCTTCAATGGATGTTATAATATAATTACCTGTATCCTTCTGTTTAAAAGTGAAATGAAATACCCATTACTAATGGGCCATTCGTCCGATTTACCTTTTGAAACAAAAACCTTTTATCTGTAGGTTACTTTCAGCCTGTTAAACCTATGGGGAGCTAATTTGACATTGAAGTGAATTTCAACCCATACTAAAAGTAATAATATCTTTGGAGTATCATTACGATAATGTACAGACTTATTGCCAACTGTTAATAGTCATCAGTTTATCACCTGCTTGTACATTCTCAGGTCTCACAACAATGAAAGGTATAATTATCTGTGTTTTGAGGTGAACAAAATCAATTAGCAATAAAAGGTGTTAGAATCTTGGATTACTGCAAGATGCAGCAGTGCAATTTTGAGAATAAAGGTCTTTAAAAATGTACCTAAGGATGAAGTTTACACCCTACCTAAAGTACGTTCGCTACATGGGCAGTTAGGTACCTATAGCTTTGCGATTTTTAATGTTTTTTTTGCGACTTGAACAATAAGGTTCAGTTGTTAAAATTACGGTAAACCGCTCAAAACAAACACAATAGAGCTAAATTTCAATTTAAAAATTGAAAAATTTCCCAAAAAGACGAACATATTAAAGGTAGGTCTCGATGTTACGAGCAGTAAACAATCACATTTTTTTATTAAAACCTACATACCTATATTATTTTAGGCAAAAAAACTATACCTACCTAATGTACCAGAGTTTAAAAAATAATTATGTAGTGCCTACGTGATACAATAATTTGGTATCATATTTTTTTTTTTTTTTTAATTGTCATTATTGTGTTTTACTCAAGAAGTCTCTATTTGGTTTGGTCTGCATGCCTTTGTGTCTACAGAAAACGAAGCTCACAATTTTACATTCCATAACGTTCACATCAAACAATTATATTCCTAAAGGAAAATAATACAAGTGTACAAAATCAACTTTTTATTTAGCACATTGCTATAGGGATGTTTAATTTCGGTGTCCACTGTTGAATTTATCATCTACTGAACCATATGTCCAGATGTCCCATCAGCATGCTTTCCAAACTTCAACTTACCAACTCGTTGAAAAAACTCGTACCTTTTTCTACAGTGACGTGTAGATCCCACTTGAGTCAAGTCCGTTAAAAAGAACATTTGGAATTTTGAAAAGTCACCACCTGTGATTATTTATTATTCGTGTAATTTGAGAGCAGCATATAGTTGTCATGGAACAAAGCAGTGATCAGCATGCTTTCCAAACTTCAACTTACCAACTCGTTGAAAAAACTCGTACCTTTTTCTACAGTGACGTGTAGATCCTACTTGAGTCAAGTCCGTTAAAAAGAACATTTGGAATTTTGAAAAGTCACCACCTGTGATTATTTATTATTCGTGTAATTTGAGAGCAGCTTTCCTTATCCTATAGGAAGGAAAGTAATGTAATCGGGTCAAAATTTCGATGGTCAGTTTTTAGTGCCAAAACACGTTTTGAGGTCCGAGCCTAAATCCAAAGTTTCAGCCATTGGTCCTATTTTTAGTGCCAAAACACGTTTTGAGGTCCCTAGAGCCTAAATCCAAAGTTTCAGCCATTGGTCCGTGTGTGTGTCTGTCTGTCTGTAAACAAAATATCTCGAGAACGAAGAGCGCTAGAGACTTGAAATTTGGTATGTAGATGTCAAATGTGACAAGAATGCGACACGAAACTTTTGGTTAAGATCGGTGCAACGGTTGGCGAAACGGTTAGAGATATTGTAAAAGTTATGGTGAAAGAACACTCAAATAAGCATCATTCAATAGGATAAGGAAAGTCGTGTGATGTTCACACCAGATTTTTATTTAGCACATTGCTATAGGGATGTTTAATTTCGGTGTCCACTGTTGAATTTATCATCTACTGAACCATATGTCCAGATGTCCACTAGTAAATGGACCACTAGAACCAAGAAGAAAAAAAGGATTCTCGAGGGATAAGACATTTGTAAATGATATAAATTCAAAGGATTTCAGAGGAGATCAGTCAGTGCTTTAACCAACTTCAAGTAAATAGGTACAAAAGAGAAAACAATCCTGGACTAAAATTATCTACATGCAGTAGTTACCTAGAAAAGATACTTGAGAAAATTCCTTAAATATTCGGTATAATTATAAGAAATAATAAAGGAAGGACGGGCTAAAAAATGGCGTCTAAATTTAATGCCCCTACAACGTTCAAATCCTTCAAACTACATAGAGAAAGTTCTGAAAGTAGTTGATCAATGAAAATTCTATTACGTCTAAATTTAATGCCCCTACAACGTTCAAATCCTTCAAACTACATAGAGAAAGTTCTGAAAGTAGTTGATCAATGAAAATTCTATTATCTAACTTTAGGTCACTTGCCAAAGTTGGATTCAAGAAATTTATTATCAACTAAAGAACAACACACAAAGAATCAAATGAAACCGCAACCGCCAAATTGAAAAGAAGAAAAAATCAACGAAATTAAAAAAAAGCTGTATTATCATTTTTGATAATTATTTTTGCCATATTGTTTCACTTCGCTTTTTTTCTTCCTCTCAAAAAGATTCCTTTTTCGTGTCATAACGACCTCTGGGTTGATTTAAGTTTCGTATTAGATACCAGCAATGTCTTTTTTTATTGCATAGCAACCAAAAAATACTTTATAATAATAATTTGTTTTATTAACAATGCTGGCTTTTTCTTTGGACTCTCGCGATGTCTGAAACAATACTTGGTATTTGATTATTATTACTATCTGCTTTTCTTTTCTTCTTCTTTTTGTCAAGAAATAGGTACCTACACAGATTTTATTATTATTATTACTATCTGCTTTTCTTTTCTTCTTCTTTTTGTCAAGAAATAGGTACCTACACAGACAAGTTCAGGTATTTAATAGTAGCTAATAAGGATTCAAGTGCAAACCGTCAGAAGAAATTCGCCAAACTATTAAAAAACAATAAAGTTCAAGATTGAAATTTTGACTCTCAAATATGTAACAAACGCGAAATTGTATGGGAGAACTAGCTGAATTCCGTCGCTTCGCTCCGGAATCCCGCTAGTTCATCCCGAGGCATGGCCAAACTTGTAGAAAAGGCATGGCCGATTGAGAGTGAAAGACTTGTATGGAATTCTCAAACAATATTAGGATTCTTTTTGTTTACAAAATGTTCAGATTGCTCAGTAAATAGGTAGTGAAAGACTTGTATGGAATTCTCAAACAATATTAGGATTCTTTTTGTTTACAAAATGTTCAGATTGCTCAGTAAATAGGTACGAAATTACAAATATTGTACCTACTAGTTGTTGTCTTCGAATATAAATTAAATCATAATCTTTAGAAATAAACATCACGAAGCTTTACTTTGAAATAAGTAACATGTTAAGAGATTCATATAACTTACCCGTGATCAAATAAATTATAGCGGGGTTCCGTATAGAGCGCCAAGGTAATAAAATGCCACTAATCCCTTGCACATTGTTCATTGGATAATAAAGTTATAATAATAACTTATTCTTACACCGGGTGTCAAGTGGAACACGCCAAAGCGACTTTCAGGTAATTTAATGACTTTTCTAAGTGACAAAAAGAGTCTTGCAGAAACTTAGAATCCTAGTACACCATTGAAGAACTATCCTTATTCCCAAGTATTCACACCACAGCTGAAGGACGACACTCTAGAGTTCACCGATTTGCATGCCTTTTTAGTCATGGCAATTTATTACAATTTGAAAAAATTCAAAACCGAACTTTTACTAAAACACATCAAAACTTATAGACGCCTGTGCCCAACTGATTTCAAAGTGGAACACAAATAAATAATCATTTACGTCACCCAAATATGAAGCTATTGAACATGTCCAAAATCCAAACTACTGAATATTCAAATAAATAAATCAATATTCTTTACGAACTATTTGAACCTGATTCATGTAGTCGAAAAAAGTTATTGGACCGCATCAGCAAGATGATTGAGAAAGTCCAAATCAAAAGCGACTCATCCGCCATTGTGATCATTTGTATGAAGATGAGAAGGATTATTATTATTATTATGCAGCTACTAAGCGGATTAGGCGAAGGACTCCTCAGATAATTCATGATCATTTGTATGAAGATGAGAAGGATTATTATTATTATTATGCAGCTACTAAGCGGATTAGGCGAAGGACTCCTCAGATAATTCATGATGACTCCTCTGTCGCCGGACATTACCATTCTATCATAAGTTACTTTCTCACGTGAAATGGAAGTTCAGATAGATACGAGTATAATGGGAAAATGGAAAACCAGTCACAATAAAGCATTCTCCCATTAAAGGGAGAAGAGAGGAGTCATTACCATTCTATCATAAGTTACTTTCTCACGTGAAATGGAAGTTCAGATAGATACGAGTACCTATAATGGGAAAATGGAAAACCAGTCACAATAAAGCATTCTCCCATTAAAGGGAGAAGAATTCTGCAGAAGAGAAGTCTCTTTCAGAAGGTTCTGTACTTGGTCTTGGGAGATTTAACCTAAAGGGAGAAGAATTCTGCAGGAGAGAAGTCTCTTTCAGAAGGTTCTGTACTTGGTCTTGGGAGATTTAATAGTTACTCCATCTATCTATCATCTCAATCCAAGGATTGGTTGGCAACTCTTCTCCATGCTTCTCTGTCTTGGGTTAATCTCTTCAGCTCACTGTAGGTTCAACTCATCTGCTACACGAGAATGAAATAATGAAAATTATATACGATTTGATTGTTGGCATGTAACATTTAACTTTTCAACCAGAAGATTTTTGAAACCACCCTGTATAATCAGATTTGACTCCTGGCTGTATTGATCAGGTAATGTACTCTACCCACATTCTATTGATTTTAATAATAAATATTTATACTTTGGCTACCTCAGTCTTAAGCTCTCAGACGCAACTTTTCTTCAATTCATTTTCTTTATACAGGATGTTTCAATGTTTCACAGACAGGCGTTTCGTTGTTTCATGCTCAATAAAACATTACGTTCAAGGACCCAAAATCTAATTCACTTTGGGCCCCAAATTCATCTGCTGCAATTTATTTCCGGAGCGGAGGTCCGAAAGCGTATAGAAAGATTTGCAAGTGATGCACTCTCAATGTTTCACAGACAGGCGTTTCGTTGTTTCATGCTCAATAAAACATTACGTTCAAGGACCTAAATTCTAATTCACTTTGGGCCCCAAATTCATCTGCTGCAATTTATTTCCGGAGCGGAGGTCCAAAAGTGTATTGAAAGATTTGCAAGTGATGCACTTGCGAAATCCGTGTCTCGTGATAGCCCCAAGTAATATAGGTACCCATTTACCTTATGGATTCCTCACTAATTATTCTAGGTGATGCACTTGCGAAATCCGTGTCACGTGATAGCTCCAAGTAATATAGGTACCGATTTACCTTATGGATTCCTCACTAATTATTCTAGGACTGATTAATAGTAATTGTTTAATGCCTGATTACTCCCTCTATTACGTCCAGTAGGTCGCAATTGAGACATTCTGTATGGCAATCATACCATCTCGTTAGGCAATATTGCGCCTCCTTCCATCCTCTCTCCATGATGCACTTGCGAAATCCGTGTCACGTGATAGCTCCAAGTAATATAGGTACCCATTTACCTTATGGATTCCTCACTAATTATTCTAGGACTGATTAATAGTAATTGTTTAATGCCTACAAAGATCCAATCCATTACTAATTATCTGATTACTCCCTCTATTACCTACGTCCAGTAGGTCGCAATTGAGACATTCTGTATGGCAATCATACCATCTCGTTAGGCAATATTGCGCCTCCTTCCATCCTCTCTCCGATTGTATAACTAGGTATGAAGTCAAATATGGGGATAACAGAAACATATAAAATTGGATATGAAGAAGTATCAAGGTAGAGACTGTACGCGACTGATTCCAGACAAGTAAATATTGTTACTGTTGGTCTCTAATTTAAAATTTTAAAATATATCACAAAAACCTTTTAAAAATATTGTAACCTTAGGTATGGAGGTATCTTGCGGATAGCATCAAGAATCTTAAGAACTTGTTTTCATTAATTCATTATTAATTTACAAGTCCAAAGCTACCGGTCTACAGGTTTGTACTGTTCCAATGCTTCTATTCCTTAGGAAATGGTTCTTCTTTTTTCAATCCTTTGTATATAGGATGGTTATGGACGATCCCTATCCACAATCAAGAGAATGATGAGAAAAGACTTTATAGGAAATTCACTGTTGCCTCCCTTAGTAAACAAAATGATAAAGTTATCTTCATAAAGGAATGGTAGGTATGTATTCTATGTATCTAATCTAATTGTTTATTTCTGTCCAACCATTTCAAGAAGTGACTTTCTTTCAAACTTAGATTGATGCAAACATCCTTTGATACCTTTTGGTGCCATCAAAAAAGTTTCTAATTTTTCAACTTTCAACTCATCTGCTACACGAGAATTAAATAATGAAAATTATATACGATTTGATTGTTGGCATGTAACATTTAACTTTTCAACCAGAAGATTTTTGAAACCACCCTGTATAATCAGATTTGACTCCTGGCTGTATTGATCAGGTAATGTACTCTACCCACATTCTATTGATTTTAAATAAATAATCACTATTAATTTCAATCTAATTTGCAGAAATTGTGGAAATACCCACCTCTCAGCTAAGCTGTTTCCAATGTTACTCAGGAAGCAAAATTTATTAAAATAGAAAATTTCCCAAGGTGTAAAAACAGGTGATTTTATGAACTTCTATTGAACTGTGGTAGGTAGATAAATAAAAAGTACGAGTAAAAGTGTAAGTAGCTGAACAGGATAGAAAATAAAAATAGGAAAATTTAGTAATTCTGGCATTTCCACCAAAACGGATGCAAAGGTTTTGAACATAAGAGAGGCATAAGATTAGGAATTTACAGCATATTATCATGTTTGTTTTTTAGTAGAGCAATGTGCGATGTAGAGTATCCAATTTATTTCTTATTGCCTGTGACATATTTCACAAGAACATAATTTCATATTGGGCATTAACCTTTTATCAAACTCATTTCATTAATTTTTGCACCTTACATTTGTGCTTTGACGATGTTAAATTTATTTAAATTTTTCTCATCATTCGATCCAGAAACTGGTTCTAAATTTAATATTTCTTTGAAGTCGTCATTTACCTATCATGTCAAGAACCAAAGAGAACGTAAAACAAGAAGTAACAACGGTCAAGACAGCATCTCACCTAACACAATATGTTTCTGTTTTTTTGTCTTGATTAGAAAATTAAAACCAATCGTAAATTATTATTTCTTTTTAATAAACTTCATGTGTTATGATATTTAATACCAGCAGTAGCACTATAACCGTTTAACCCTTTGTAGCTTCAAGTTTAAAAGTGGGCCCGGTCTCTCTAGCTTCTGAAAAACGCTTAAATTTCTGGTTTGATACTGGAAAATGTCTTTGAAAATTTTGGTCGCGTCTGTTTAAGAACAAGATGAATTACATAATATTGGTGGATGTGCCTAAAGAACATTATAATGACACTACTTGTCCTACTTCTCGGACACGAATTCGTGTTCGAAATGGAGAGGTATACAGATCCAACATAAACGCTGAATATTAATTTATTGCCAGCAGGTAGCGTTCATGCTGTCTTTGTCAAAAAAGTTAGATATTAACAAAAATGCTTTGTAAGAGGTATACAGGTTCAGCATAAACGCTGAATATTAATTTATTGCCAGCAGGTAGCGTTCATGCTGTCTTTGTCAAAAAAGTTAGATATTAACAAAAATGCTTTGTTGTCTTCTGCTCTTAATTCTTCAATATAAAATAAGAATGATAAACGAGAATATGGAATGCAAGTAAGTGACTCTCGGTTAAAGAAGATATTGAATGAACACGAAGAAAAGTTAGATTGTATATTAAGTCAGCCAAGCATGATGTCTGTGAACATGGTTATTCTGTCTTGACCTTATGGGAAAGCTAGAGAAGGGTCGCTCCACATATTTGATGTTGGTAGATGCTTCTGTTATATAATTCCCTATGTTAATTGCTCAAGAAAAGGAAGTTATTGTAGGTTTGGTAACGTATGAAAGAGTTTCTCCAAGTCCTTATGGCTTTTTTAAAAAATCGGTAGTGCAGAACTAAGGAACAGTTGTTTTGTTCTTTATTCAAAACGGAACTACCTTTTTCCATATTGCCATGTAATTATTTATAAAGCACATGAATTATTGTATCCTTTATATTTCATTCAACTCCTTACTAGAAAGGAACTCAAGTTCTTATATCCCCTTGCTTCCAGGTTTAGTATGTCATTCACAACATATTGTCTGCGGCTATATGACTCCCACCTACTTGTTTGTTTTGTTTGGGATTGCCCTTTCCATTTTTCATGGGATATTTTAAGTCTTTGTTCTACATATTTACCTTCTAATAATTATCTAACATCTACTCATGCTTTGTGATCATGACTGTCTGTATACTCCTTTCTTTAATCTTTGTCCTTCTAAAGTGGTCTTCAGGAGGTGACCCTTTTTAAAACGGGTATTTCTCGAAATTATACATAGGTAGAGGTACGTAGTAAGATCCACTTTTCATAAGAAGAAAGAGAAGCTGATTCTTATTTTGACGAGACAGTACCATCCTATGATATAGGTAGCTAATAGAGAAAATATCTGATTCTTACCTTGATATGTGTCATTCTATGATAGTACAGATTTGAGCTAGCGGTGAAGCGTTTGCCACACACTTGACACTGGTGCGGCTTTTCTCCACTGTGAATTCTGCGGTGGGTGTTGAGGGAACTTGACGTGGAAAAGCCTTTGCTACACACCGAACACACGTGAGGCTTTTCACCTGGAACAAGGATTATTTATTTATTTAGACTCTTTATTTATCGAGTTTCAAAGTGAAAAGTATACCATAACGACCGTGAAGTTTTAGAGATATAGCTACTTACTTATTAGTACTCGTAAAATATAAATCATATGTGGTGTTTTGGCTTTAGTTATTGTGAATCAACACTACTTGTGTTTTAGTCTCTTTATTTATTGCTTCCATGGAAGTTTTCCTGGTAGAATCTGTATAGTCATGGTAGAATACCACATAGATGGTATTCAATGTACACATATACAAGAAATCACAAACAAAGGGCGAGATTATTGCCCGGGGCAATCTCTACCATTCAACCCTGACCTATACAAGAAATCACAAACAAAGGGCGAGATTATTGCCCGGGGCAATCTCTACCATTCAACCCTGATTTCTCAGTCAGTAGAACTAAACAAAAGAAAAAGATTCAACAGAGTAATCTGGGATTTAAGAATTATGTGAGATATCCCTTCAGATCAAGGTGTGTGCTATTATGTCGGGTGTGAAGATCTCATGTAAACCCAAGAACTGATGAACAGTGCTTTGAAAATCCATAAGATCTACGAATAATGATCGAAGAGATTTCGAAATCAATAAAGGTCTGGCTGCAAGTTTATAGAGGTAATAGACATTATGAGTCTGCGTGTTGATTTATATTGATAAATGTAGATAGCTGATAACCTGATGGAAAACGACTTTGACATTACTGTTATTCCAATAGATATTTCCAGTTCCAATACAATTTGATACACAACAATATTATATACAGTAAATGTAAGAAAGAAAAAAAAAAATGGAATTACCTTATATCAAAGAGGTGTCTATCTGCCGTATCAATTTCATGAAACCTGTTGGACATCAAACAACCTCAATGATTGTAGTAGCATCAGCAATTTCCAATTCATCAGATACGTACATTACCGAGGTAATTGTTGTGGCTTACACTGATAACTGCCTTTTCATATACAGTAAATGTAAGAAAGAAAAAAAAAAATGGAATTACCATAAATCAAAGAGGTGTCTATCTGCCGTATCAATTTCATGAAACCTGTTGGACATCAAACAACCTCAATCATTGTAGTAGCATCAGCAATTTCCAATTCATCAGATACGTACATTACCGAGGTAATTGTTGTGGCTTACACTGATAACTGCCTTTTCAAAAGAAATCGCCACAATCTTTCAATACCTAGATGATATTTACAAAATGTTATTATCATACTTTTATCTGACGTCTTGCAGTATGTATTTAGTTTCCATAATAATATACCTGTGGGTGCAATAGATGATATTTACAAAATGTTATTATCATACTTTTATCTGACGTCTTGCAGTATGTATTTAGTTTCCATAATAATATACCTGTGGGTCAAATACTTGTGCTCATAATAACGAATAGCAACAATGAAGTTGGAAAAAAAAACATGGGAGAATTCGAACCCAGTGGTAAATATAAGGTTCGTCAAAACCCCCCTAAGATAAGCACGAGCCCAGCCGCATATTCAAATCACTCCACTTGTAGGTATTTGCCAATCTGTTCTTTACGAACAAAATTATCAAATATTCCCATCTTCTAACTTCACATTTGTGGCCGATCAATTTGCTCTAATTTCTGCAAATTTTATTCCAAATCACAACCTTATGTTTTTTAGCTCGGAGTATTTTTAAACTGATTGTTTCAGGGCCTTAGAAACATCAAAAGTTGAATGATTTATCTAAGGAGTGAGAATAAAATGCTTCGAAAAATTCACCAACAGGAAAAGCTATTTTTATTTGATACCTGGAAAATCACAACGTGGCGTGCCTATGTTGACTTTTCTCAAATGCAATAATTCCCAACCCAAATCTGGAAGACATTGCTTCATATTCTTTTCTCCCGTGTCCTGTTGCATCTGGTACACTTGTAAGTACATACTACAAGCGCAAAGTGTCATAATTCATACTTAAGCAGGAGACTCGCCCAGACTTCTGTCTCCTAGTCTTGTTGAAGCCAGATTTAAGGCTTTTCTGGTTCATAAAGGCAGCAACACGGTGATTACTAGTCGAGTTGAACCGTGGACAAAGTCTAAAAAGTAGCTGCACTAAGAAGGCTAAGAGTTGATCTCATAAATGTTGATGGAATATTGGTCGATCTCAAAAGTTGGGAAGAACCAAATATTATTCGTACCTAATTACCTATGTGCATACTTATACTTCACTGTTCTTATTTCAAGGTATTGAAAATCGTAGTTGAGGACGCTTGAAATTTACGATCTTTACGTTCAGCAGGCAGGGCCGGATCAAGCTCATTTGGCGCCCTGTTCAAAAATCGAAATGCCAACCATAGCTGTAGTAGGTACATATCTGTACTAATTAATTAAAATCACCTTTATTGTGGTTATCGAATGGTAAGTGGTCAGTGTATTTCATGATAAATATTGAGCAATATACCTTGATAAATAATTACAACAAGCAATGGACAAGCCTACAGAAATTAACATTACACAATTGAATATAGGCGTGAGTTTATTAGAGCTAGAGGTGACGTTGTGAATCGCGAAGCACAATTGATGGATAAATTGACATTGCACCATCATATAGCAATCTAGAGTAGATATGTATGTGTGCATATTTGTGTTCTATATTAGATAGGTAACAATTATATTAATTACAACAAGCAGGATTTTATTCTGATGATTAATACCTCTAATACACACTTGTGAATTCTTTAAGAGGAGCTTGTATTAATTATTTATCTTTAGGTAAACTCAACGGGTAAGTTGTCATCTAACAAGGTATCCACAAAAGTAGATCCTAATATTCTAGAAAATGAGAGATTATTATCCGTCATAAATTATACAATGTACGTGGCTAATTATCCACTCTAGTTCCAATTAGCCGACTTGTTCAACAAAAATAAGTGATCACAACATTCATACAGTCTGGAACTTTGGATTTTATCACCCCTTTTGGAAAAGTAAGAGCAATGTTCAAAAATGAAGAAATAAGAAACGGAAAATGATAGTAATTATATCAAATCTTAATGGAAATTGAATTATTGCAAGGAGTTATCGCTCCACGGGATTACTTGTATCCAATATGAAGCAATTTGGTAGGTAAACAATTATTTGCTAAGACTTGTGACAGATATAATTTACTCGTACAGCACCCTGAATGTTTTTAAGTCGATATTAATAAAACACAAGTCATCTGATAGAATAATTACCTGATAAAGCATAAAGCAAACAAGTATTCTAATTATGTTGATATTAATACTCGGGTTTATAAATATTAATTTTTAATCACCAGTTCCAATCATGTATCATGTACCTACAAAGATAGGTACAAGACGTTTAAAATACCTATCTACCTACTGTAGGCTGTAGGTAATACCGGTATATTACCCACATGATTTTCTAAGGCCTATTTTCCTTCCAAGCATGCTTTCAAGGTCCATTATTATTTTATTTATACCTGCAACACTGTTTTTCTGAAATTTTCAGTGTTTGGAATTAAAAACATTACTCCAATGTGGTGCAATCTGCAATCTTCATTTTTATTTCCCGCTATTTGAGTAATGTGAAGCCTACAATTTCATATTCTTGCTGAATTATTATCTTCTGCAACAATAAACTCTGCCGTCTGGACTGAAAAATTGCAGTTCTTTTTAAAGTTCACCAGGAAATTTGAGTGCAGTTTTCCTGTATGGTATCAATTATTTATTATTCTTTGATCCTATTTATATTTCTCACTGTAATAAATTATACAATAAAATAATAGTAGGTGAGAGTAATGTAGGTAATGTAGAAAAAATAAGTTCTAACACTTCTTAGATTGTAATTCAATATTACCTACATATACCTATCTTGTTGCTTGTTCTCGTCATATGCTAGTACTTCAACACATCTTCAAGCCACGTGCGACAAAGAACGAGGTATCTATTATTGCTATTAACAAGTTGTTTGATGTCAACTACGCAGGTTTCAATGTTTCATACACTTGATGTACAGTGTAGTGCATTTAATTAGTAAAGTTCTCAGTCCTCCTCATGCTATGCTAGGGGACTTGATGTGTATGCTCAAGGTCATGTGTTCATACCACAAGACGCGCTTGCCGCTCATTCTCATTCTGGTTTACGCTGTGACTTCTGATGGATCAATTAAGTTGTGATTATGTTGACAGATTGATGCCAAGCGAGGTGATTGATAATATGATCATTTTTATTACGAGTCAGTTCATTTGTACCTTTGCTTTATTGTTATTTCTTTCTAATTGAAGTACAAACTGGGACATTGCTACTAGATGTAGATAGGTAGGTATGTCATGTTTGATTGGGTTTTCCATTGCATGTGCTATTTTTTTCATTTTCAGTATATTCGGCAAGGATCTATTCGAATGAAGTGTCATGTTTGATTGGGTTTTCCATTGCATGTGCTATTTTTTTCATTTTCAGTATATTCGGCAAGGATCTATTCGAATGAAGAATGATGTTGACTACGAAGTTACTCCATAATACTCCATATTTACCTATACTTAATAAATAATCACTATTAATTTCAATCTAATTTGCAGAAATTGTGGAAATACCCACCTCTCAGCTAAGCTGTTTCCAATGTTACTCAGGAAGCAAAATTTATTAAAATAGAAAATTTCCCAAGGTGTAAAAACAGGTGATTTTATGAACTTCTATTGAACTGTGGTAGGTAGATAAATAAAAAGTACGAGTAAAAGTGTAAGTAGCTGAACAGGATAGAAAATAGGAAAATTTAGTAATTCTGGCATTTCCACCAAAACGGATGCAAAGGTTTTGAACATAAGAGAGGCATAAGATTAGGAATTTACAGCATATTATCATGTTTGTTTTTTAGTAGAGCAATGTGCGATGTAGAGTATCCAATTTATTTCTTATTGCCTGTGACATATTTCACAAGAACATAATTTCATATTGGGCATTAACCTTTTATCAAACTCATTTCATTAATTTTTGCACCTTACATTTGTGCTTTGACGATGTTAAATTTATTTAAATTTTTCTCATCATTCGATCCAGAAACTGGTTCTAAATTTAATATTTCTTTGAAGTCGTCATTTACCTATCATGTCAAGAACCAAAGAGAACGTAAAACAAGAAGTAACAACGGTCAAGACAGCATCTCACCTAACACAATGAGAGGTATACAGATCCAACATAAACGCTGAATATTAATTTATTGCCAGCAGGTAGCGTTCATGCTGTCTTTGTCAAAAAAGTTAGATATTAACAAAAATGCTTTGTCTAAAACCCAGCGACCCGTCTTTAAGTTTTACAAAAACTTTGCTAATTTTCTTGATGTTGCCTTTTCAAGTGACTGCTAATAAATTCATAATAGCTCAGAGCACAGTAGAAACTCGAAATCGTACCCTGGAACAACTGCGTAAAACAGAAGAAAATGAAATTCACAAATTGTCACACCATCATCATCGCGGAATAGGAATTCACTCGTAAATTCATATCTACTGGAATAAAATTAATAACAACACACTTGATCAAGTCATCCATATTCATTATGCTTATGCCCCTGATGCACGTATACCTTCATGTGTAGCATGTGTGCGTTGATTACAAGAATTGCTCAATCTACAGATAATATACCTATGTTATACACTGGGGCTAGGCACAAACCCGACTAGCAAGAAATTAATCCGAAGGAATATTAGTGTCATCTGTTAATTGATGTAAACAATAGAAGATTTTCCTCTTTCAAAAAATGAGGGTTTTCCATTTTCCCAAGGGTGTACCCCAAGGTGGTCTCATATTGTGCAATTTCATGACATGTTTCATAACTCTTGTGCTCATGATGAAACGGTGGTATGATAATTGTGTTGACGAAGAACAATCCATCAGGTAGCTATTGGACTTGATTGTAAAGTTATGCGTAAGGTGTGCAATAGTCAGCGTTGTTGATGATACCTCTGACCATGACATTATCAAACGGATTGATCCAGAACCTAAGGGTATCGGAACAATTATGATGGGGAAGTAGAAACTCATTGCGAAAACAGAGATAATCAATGCTAAGTGAAGCTGTCATTTAAACCTACGTAAGCACATAAATACGTATAGTTGTCATGGAACAAAGCAGTGATCAGCATGCTTTCCAAACTTCAACTTACCAACTCGTTGAAAAAACTCGTACCTTTTTCTACAGTGACGTGTAGATCCTACTTGAGTCAAGTCCGTTAAAAAGAACATTTGGAATTTTGAAAAGTCACCACCTGTGATTATTTATTATTCGTGTAATTTGAGAGCAGAAGGCATACGTGTAGCAGTGGTCCAATTCAATAACAATAATGAAGGGTGATTTACCATTACCATTGTCTGTTGGATTATCTTGCTCCTTGCACACGTCTTGGAGATCCTCTTTCAAACGCGACTGGAACACCAATTATGTTGTTATACTTGATAATGTACAGGGTGGATGCTGCTCCTTGCACACGTCTTGGAGATCCTCTTTCAAACGCGACTGGAACACCAATTATGTTGTTATACTTGATAATGTACAGGGTGGATGCGTTTCGTCCAGAAGAAAAAAGATAGATCTATCATATGTCCTTCAAGTACGAGAATCACAAACTAACCCAGTAAGCAAACACATAATTCTGAAGCAATTGAAAGCACGATTTTAGAAATGGTAGGTAAAGTAAGGTTAGGGTATGTACCCACTAGGTATTGTGTATTAATAATGTGATAAAATAGAACGTGGATATCTTTCTGTCCATCAAAAATGTAGTATTGACGGCTCATCTTTAGCCCAAATTGAAAAGTATTAGGGATCAAGAATCGAAGATACGGTGAAAACCGAGTTAGATACGAGGCAATAGAAAACAGTATGGACGGAAAAAAAAGTTAGCTTTTTTTTACTAGATATACACGTAATCCCCACATATTGTAGAAATTAAAGTTATCACAGTATTATCATAGATGTAATTTCGTCCAGAAGAAAAAAGATAGATCCATCATGTGTCCTTCAAGTACGAGAATCACAAACTAACCCAGTAAGCAAACACATAATTCTGAAGCAATTGAAAGCACGTTTTTAGAAATGGTAGCTGGCAGGTACATGGATAACTAGAGATACCTTTACTGCATTTGAAAGACAAGATGAAGGGTGGGGTGGTAGAGAATGCCATAGGCATTAACCCCACCCTTGATCAAACTATGAGTATAACGCGTCATTGGGTCTCATAATTACTTTACTTTATCGCAAAGGTTCTCCTTTCAGATTCCAG
>NW_007379052.1:0-39220 GCF_000475195.1 Diaphorina citri
AATTTGAGATTCGATTCGAGAGAGAGATTATAGTCTTGAATTATTATTGATGGTGTGGACGATCTGTTTAGTCCGATTTTGATGAAATTTTGTAAAATGTTCAACACGAAAAGGAAATTTAATTATTTTAGATTTCAGACTTTTTTTGCTTTTTAATCAATGTAATGATTGAAGATTTGACAACATAGTATTTTTTTCTCCAACAAATAAAGCGTATTGCATACCTAGAACTTCAAATGAAACAAGAGGGAAATTTGTTACTGAGTGCCAGTACAAACCCCCGCACATCAGTACTGAGGGCAGGCCCGGTCTAAACAGAGATGTAGGCATTAAGGGTTAAATAAAATATGTTTCCAGAAGACAACAGCAAAACAAAAGATCCTACAGTAACAATATATAATTATAAAAAAAACTCGTTAAAAACAATTTTCTTTGATTAGAAACGAAAGTGAACTCACTGATATCACAATGGAACTCTATACTACTCTAGGAACTTCAAATGAAACAAGAGGGAAATTTGTTACTGAGTGCCAGTACAAACCCCCGCACATCAGTACTGAGGGCAGGCCCGTAGAAAAGGGGAGGAAGTGTCTTTGGGGGCACCGACAGCTTTACCACAAATAATTTGAGATTCGATTCGAGAGAGAGATTATAGTCTTGAATTATTATTGATGGTGTGGACGATCTGTTTAGTCCGATTATGATGAAATTTTGTAAAATGTTCAACACGAAAAGGAAATTTAATTATTTTAGATTTCAGACTTTTTTTTGCTTTTTAATCAATGTAATGATTGAAGATTTGACAACATAGTATTTTTTTCTCCAACAAATAAAGCGTATTGCATACCTAGGAAAAATAACGGCGCTAATACAACGTTCCCGGGCCTAATAAAAATTTCAAACGTCCTTCTACTACCTTGCTCTCAAATTTTACCTTGTTTACCCATTATTGGCCAATAGCCCCACTACCCATTTTTACCATATTATTTATCTATTTGATATTACCCACATAATACCCATTGGTTCAATTTACCCACTGGCCATTAAACCCATAATACCCATTAGTGCAAACTACAAGTTAGTAGAAAATGGTTACACAGAAGGCTTTTTTGGTTGAAGGTCCGTTCTTTGATTTATTTTCATGCCCAGAATAAACATTTGTTAAGTCTCTTCTAGTATGAGAAATAGGACCGATTTGTCATCCTCATCCACTTACAATTAAAATGAGAGTTCAGTTGTTTGAACTTAATTGGAGATTTAGGGGCTTCGTAATAATAACAAAACCTATAATAGTACTTGTTTATTAAGCTGGAATAGGACTAGATCTCTTTATCCCAGTAGTAAGCTATTACAATTTCTAACTAACCCTTTAGTTCTTTAGTAGGTAGGGGACTTTTGCCTACTATTACTAGGGAAAGGGCCTTTTGGCTACTACTGCTAGGGTAAAGGGACTTGGCAGTAGTCTTACTGCTGGGGAAAGGGCCTTTTGGCTACTACTGCTAGGGTAAAGGGACTTGGCAGTAGTCTTACTGCTAGGGCAAGGGCTTTTTGGCTACTACCGCTAGGTTAAGGGCCTTTCATCAGTTCTACGGTTCACTGAACTACTTGTTTATTCTTTGAACAGAACTTCTATAAGTTTAACGACTCTCGAGTCTTACTGCTTGGGTGGGGGCGTTTTTCCTACTATTGCTTGGGAAAGGGACTTATTAGTAGTCTTACTGCTTGGGTAAGGGCCTTTGCTAGGTTAAGGGCCTTTCATCAGTTCTACGGTTCACTGAACTACTTGTTTATTCTTTGAACAGAACTTCTATACGTTTAACGACTCTCGAGTTGCGTTTTTATGACTCTTTGGAGCATTGCTGGATTGTTGCGCGAGGTTTTTAATGGCATTGTTTTGTTTTTACTTCGGCTCAACGCGAGGATCAATACGGTACGGGTACCGTATTGCTTTGGTTAAACCGTTTTAGCCAGCCTAGTTAGCTTGGTTGGTAGCGCGTCTGCCTTGTAAGCGCTAGGCCGCGGGTTTGATTCCCGCCCGTGGCGGATTTTATCCTGAACGTCCGTCTCCGGAACGGCTGGCTTTCTCCTAACCTGTCTTCCTGTTTCAACCTTCTTACGGTATTGTGAAAATATTGTTCAACTACCAATGAAATGGAAGTTAATGAATTTCGCTCGTGGTATAGTGGTCAAGACGCTGCGCTGGTCTGGTAATCAGAAGGGCATAGGTTCAATCCCTTCCGAGGAATGGAATTTTATCCTCAACTTTGCTTGATACTTTGACCAAAATTATGGTAGAAGCCTCCTACTGGAGTAAAGGATCCCCCCATACACAAAAAGCCTGCTCGTGGTATAGTGGTCAAGACGCTACGCTGGCCTGGTAATCAGAAGGGCATGGGTTCAATCCCTGCCGAGGAATGGAATTTTATCCTCAACTTTGCTTCATACTTTGACCAAAATTATGGTAGAAGCCTCCTACTGGAGTAAAGGATCCCCCCCCATACACAAAAAGCCCACTCTGAGACTAACACTCGTATTTATGTACAAGAATGATCGTTCTTAGATCAGTCTCAAGTCAAAATTGACCAATCAAATGCCTTGAGACTATTCTTAGCACGAACTTAAGAGCCAACAAAAAGCCCACTCTGAGACTAACACTCGTATTTATGAACAAGAATGATCGTTCTTAGATCAGTCTCAAGTCAAAATTGACCAATCAAATGCCTTGAGACTACAAAACTCTCTCACAGCTAGGGAACTTACCTGAAAACAAACGAAGGAAAAGAAAATTAGTCGGTTGTTAACGAAAGATCAGCTTGGACTGACTTTGATTTACGTGACTATGCCAAAAGCATCAAATAATATTGTTAAATCAATATTGCGAATTCGGACAGCATTGAGCAGAAAAGAACCACCCATGAGGGGCATTGCCTTTTGTTCATAAATATGGGTGTTAGGCATGGGGTAGACAGCCCCCAAAGATGGGTTAAGCTTATACGAATCTACTACAGTATACGGCTCTTAAGTCCTATTCGAGCAATATAAAAAAGCACCCATATTATCTAAAGAAGGACTCGTAAAATTTGTAGCCAAAACCAAATGTCAGCCCAAAGCAATCACCCTAGTTAGGGCTGATTGAAAGGCTGACGAAAAACGCCGACCCCGTCTGTACACGGAAAAAGGCAAAGAAGGAAAAAAAATATTATCTAAAGAAGGAAACTTAATCAATGATTGTTGTCTGTATGCCTCTTTCGAGTATTTGGACTATGAACAGGCTAAACCTCTCAAAATCTCGAGTACACTTACATGCGAGCTATTTTTTTTATGAGCCATTAAACAGTTTCAGTCCTTGGCTAACAATAAAATTCGAGGCATACTTTTGCGAAAACTATTTGAAAGCTCTTGGGTTCTCAAGTCCTATTCGAGCAATATAAAAAAGAACTCTTATTATCTAAAGAAGGACTCGTAAAATTTGTAGCCAAAACCAAATGTCAGCCCAAAGCAATCATCCTAGTTGGGGCTGATTGAAAGGCTGACGAAAAACGCCGACCCCGTCTGTACACGGGAAAAGGCAAAGAAGGGAAAAAAAAATATTATCTAAAGAAGGAAACTTAATCAATGATTGTTGTCTGTATACCTGTTTCGAGTATTTGGACTACGAACAGGCTAAACCTCTCAAAATCTCGAGTACACTTACATGCGAGCCATTTTTTTTATGAGTCATTAAACAGTTTCAGTCCTTGGCTAACAATAAAATTCGAGGCATACTTTTGCGAAAACTATTTGAAAGCTCTTTGTGTCCCACATTGTTAATGACGCCAGTGCGTTGTATTTTACTATCTTGATGCGTGTAGAGACTTTAGAGTGTGTTGATAGCTACTCAAACTCTGGGTTTAAGAGAATTCAGTGATAATAAGTGCTTGTCCTATATTATGTACGGTCATCAGTACTACTTGTACTAGTTTCTGTTGAATAGAGATTCAAGTAGGAAAACCGCCTCAAATAGGGGCATGTCCGATTGAAATTTCTTAACTGGGTATGGGACTGTGGGTATATGTGCATCTGATGCGTGTAGAGACTTTAGAGTGTGTTGATAACTACTCTAACTCTGGGTTTAAGAGAATTCAGTGATAATAAGTGCTTGTCCTATATTATGTACGGTCATCAGTACTTGTACTAGTTTCTGTTGAATAGAGAGATTCAAGTAGGAAAACCGCCTCAAATAGGGGCATGTCCGATTGAAATTTCTTAACTGGGTATGGGACTGTGGGTATATGTGCATTCAGTGATAAAAGTGCTTGTCCTATATTCTGTACATTGAAAAGTACTTGTACTAGTTTCTGTTAAATGGAGAAGTTCAAGGAATTGGCCTATCTTTTGTACGGTAATCCAGTTTCTGTTGAAAATTAGAAAGAAAATCGCCTCGAATAGCGGTGATGTCCTATTTTGAATGAGATGGTGCATGGCTGCATGGCTATGGATATTATTTTTCTCCATCTCTTATCCATTTTCTGCCTGCTACCTTTGCTATTGAGTCCTTCGACGTGGTCGATGGATGTCCTTTTCCTCTCTTTCTTCTCTCTCTAGGATAGAATCAAAGGGTTCCTAGATTCAATCACTTCTAGCATTAGGTACAGAATTCATACATCATCTCTACATATCCCTTCTCATCATCTCATCATATGATTAGAGAATTCCACACAGCAAAACTGGCAAGGTATAGCAAAAAAAAAAATATCCCCATGAGGGGCATTGCCCTACGGATGGTTCTTTTCTGCTTAATAATAATAAAAATAATAGTGCTTATTTATACTGCTCGCATAGGACTGTAAAGTCCCTTTACTCCAGCAGTAGGCTACTACTATAAAAGAACCATCCATAAGGGGCATTGCGCTACGGATGGTTCTTTTCTGCTTAATGCTGTTTATTAGATACAGGGAACTATAATAAAGTAATAATGAAGGTCTTATACTCCCGAAATCGAAAAGGACAGGATAGGGGAAAGCCAGCCGTTCCGAGAACGAACCTTGTCTGATTAGGATAAAGTTCGCTCCGGGCGGGAATCCGCGACCTACTGCTTACATGGCAGATGCGCTACCCTCCAAGCTAACTAGACTTAATGAGTCGTAATTTATTTGCCCATTCGAAAAGTACGTCCCTCATTATCCTCATTAAATAAGCGAGAAGAGATGTACAAATACATACGAGTATGTATGTAATAGTCTCCAATCAGCTGATGGGTCAACACAGGAACCCCTTTTGTTGAGTAATTGTTGGCTTTACGATAATTGACAACTAAAAATGTTGTTAGGGACACCACAAAGTAACACATTTGTAATCGAATCCTTTATCTATTACAAAAATCTAGTCCAAACCCTTCTGAATGACTAACGAGCACTTCACCAATGAACCAATCGTATGTTGCAAGCACATGTAAACCACAATCAAGTTCTCGGATTGTTTAGATCTAGTAGTGACTGACCATGATATCATTCATCACCTCAGTGAATCCAATGGCCATCGACAAACCACGTGAATCAGTCAAAGCCAAGTTATTTCATAATCCCATGCTGTTCAAGATCATATCACAAGAGGCAAATGATAACATACATAGCAGTATTATAAGAGCCAAGATAACATAACAGCCATAAGATTATGGTTATCGACAAGTATAACTCACAATGGATACCATGTAATGTGAAGTAAAGGTGAAATGACTACAGCCAATACCTTCATATACCATGGCAATCCATAGCATAGTAACTAGACTTGAAATAAAGTTAATGCATATGCAACATAAGCAGTTAGATTTTGAAACATGTGAAGTGTGAACCCCCATTTTATTGTTTAAATTAAAAAATTGGATAGCACTGGGATCGAACCCAGACCCTCTAGAGGAGAAGTAAATCTTACCTGGGTAGGGGAGGTAGGTGTGGTGGGAGAGTCGGGCAAAATCTTGCTGTTGGGGGAGGAGGAACCTGAAAACACAGAAGGAAGACAAAAAGCCAATTAGAATTAAAAAGACTTTAATTATTAAATTATTATAGGCTCCGGAGTGGAAGGTAACCACTAGGCGAGGTTAAATAAGGTAAAACCATATTTTACCTAAATAAAGTTAAATTTGCTTATTTTGTAGAACTGTATTACTGCGGAGGTAAAGGGATTTTTCAGTCCCATCCTAGCAGTATAATAACTGAGATATAGGTACCTACATATTTTAAAATGGTAAGTCACAGCAGTACACGTGTATGTGTACAATATGTACTACAGTCTACATGTTACAGTGAGTAAACACACTATGTAGTATAGGGCACTAAAGGGTGAGTGAGAGGAAGTAGACATGACTGCTCATCCATGAACCCAGGACTCCGAGCTCCAGAGTCAACTACACATCCGCGGACAACACCAGAATCAAACATGGTACAGCCTACATAATACTATCAATTTTCTCTAAAAATAAAACATAAAAAAACCAAATTGTAGATGTGAGATAAGAACCCTCCCGACTTGTAGATCCCCCCTGAACCAATTCAAACAGGAATAATTCAAACAGGAGAGAACTTTTAATGTTTCCGAATGCTTCTGTTCGATTCTGTGGTCCAAACAACTCCAAACTGAGATCAAATTTGGCAGAGTTGCTCCAAGATTCTATTGGGACTTTTGGAGCTTCCTTCACGTAAACTCAGAATTTTAGGAAACAGTCTGTAAGTTCCTGAACAAAATCCAAATGACGCCTCTTTCGTGCATACTTCTCGTGCACCATCTAATTTTCGTGGCCTCAAACTCATGAAATATCGATCGGTCAACATCTAATTGGGCCTATCAAGGAGATAAACATCAGATCGAACATCAAAATCATCAGATCAATCATAAGAGCCGCAAAATTCGCAATAACCAACGCTCAATAACATGCTATGCGTCACAAAAACCCAAAATTCGAAAGAAGAAAAAATCTCAAACACGATTCCTCGGCAAAACCTACAATCAAAATTAATTTGCTTAAAAAAAAAAGAATACAGAAAAAATGCTTTAAATGCGAGATCTCTTTAATAAATTGGTACTTTGGTTCAAGTTTTGGAGAGAGCCAAAACACCGTGTTTCGGGGTAGGGTATAATATGTTGGTGACGCCCACCGAATCAAAATTGTGCAGTTTTATGTACGCACCATCCTGGAGTTCTGCATCTCGAGAATTATAGATGGGAAACCTGGATAACTGGGAAAAAAATCGTGGCCCTTTCTTTTTTTTTTTACTAAAAAAAAACCTGTTTAAATAGGGAAATCGAGCCTCTATAAGTGAGAATGACTTTTTCTAGATACTCAGTCCGGAGCCTCTGTAAGTGGGAAAGGTTGCCATTTTCCTACGTCCGTCCCGAGCCTTCTGCGGACCTCTGTAAGTGGGAAATTGTTGGAAACTAGTAACCCTTAATGACATATTCCTCTTCCTCCAAACCAGTGTTCACATTTGCCTCTATAAGTGGGAATAGGAAAATGGCAACCTCCATTCACAAATGGGAAAATTTTTGATCATCCAAAAAGGAGTTGCAATTTTTTTCATTGCAATTTTTTTCATTAGTGAAATCTCTGATTAAAGTCATTGGTAAAATCTACCATAAGTCTGTGTGACTATTAAGGTCTCATTGTCAACCCTGTTCTTTCCCGGCCCCATTTGAGATTTTTGGTTTGACTATATGTATCTAAAAAAATTGTCGGTCCCTTGGATTCCCACTTAGGCAGGTTCGACTGTGTTATTTTACCTTTACGTTAGGTTTGGCTCTATCGGCCACAGATAAATCTTGGGTGAAAGTTTTTATGTGTTTTTGATATACGTGTTTTTTTTCGGTTTGTTTTCATTTCTGGTTTGTAAATTTGTGTGTGTGAGTAAGTGGATATCGTGTGTGTATTGGTCAGGTAGATCTCGGTTATCTTGTTCGAGGAGATTGCTACGAGTAGATGACTATTTATTAGTAAATCGATTTGTTAGTGCTGGATGGCCGAAGGAGTCGATGGGGATACAGGCGTCTTAATCCTGGAATCTCCATCTTCTTTGGCCGCTTCTTCATTCGAGTCGATTTTTTGTCTTGTCTGAACATCCTACCGATTATTTCGCCCGATTGGGCTATTTTCTCCAACCCTCATTAAATTTTATGAATATCCTACTGATTCTCAAGTAGCAAAAAAGCATCAATTCCAAACATCTGATTCTCAAGTTAATCAAGTTATACATAAGTCTATAACTGAGCTATAAAGATTAGGTAGTTCTTTTAGAATAGAATAGAATAGAATATACCTTGTTTATCCTGCTGGGATAGGACTGGAGCAAACAACTCAAAAAACTTGTGATCAATCATAGTGGATAATTATTTGATCATGTTATTCGTGATAAGTCTGATAACTCTGATAAGGAAATGGCAAAGTGTGTCAGGAGTGTCAGCCAATCAAATAGTGTTCGACCTCCAAAAAAAATTTGGTTGGTTGAACCCAAACCACGGATTACATCACGTGATCGTACCATACTGTCTGAGCTGAATGTCCTAGACAAATCTATCCAAATAATATATAATCTGTGTAAAATCTAACCAAATAATGTATAATAATTTTGTGATGTGCCCAAGTTTAACCGAAATAAGATTTTGGGGAAGATTTGTAAAGATGTAATTTGTTGAACAAATTGGTTTTTTGTCTGGGCGAATTTGTGTTTTTTTATTTACCATCTATCATTCTAACCGAAATAAGATTTTAAGGAAGATTTGTAAAGATGTAATTTGTTGAACAAATTGGTTTTTTGTCTGGGCGAATTTGTTTTTTTTTTTTTTACCATCAAACATTCATCGTAATGATGAGGAAATAAACAAATAATTACCCCAAAAAAGATTATTTAACAAAACATACCCTCTTTTTTTTTTTTTTTTTTTTTGGTTTCATGAGCTGCTTGCTTGGGTGTGCTTCTCCGGCCCCCTCAGGCTGGACGAAGGTAATCTGAGGTGTAGCTTGTCCTCGAATGGAGAGTGAAAGCCCCGTCAGTAAAAACCTTGCGCTGTGTCCACACATAGTCGACGGCCGTCGATCGGTGTCGACTAAAACCGACGATACTGCCTCGACAATATAGATTCACCTCGGTCGATCTACGGTCGTCGACTATGGGTGGAGTTGAGGACAGACCCAGCTGTAGCAGTTATACAGTGACGTTAAAATCTCTATCAAACTGTCCCAAAGTCCGTCACTGCACACAATAGTGTTGGTTTTAGTGAATGTTCGGTTAGCCGCGAGCCATTTCAGATTATGTATCTTTTCTTTATTAATTCTTCTCTTAACAGTCGAACGATCGTTAACTGTTAAGAGCTATATGCTGCTCATTCTCGTAGTCCTGAGAACCGCAGCTTTGCCAAGTGTGTCAAGCAATGTCCAGCCAATGTTGCCTTCTTTAGGTTTATTATTATTATTATTATTATTATTATTATTATTATTATTTTTTTTTTTATCAGTATTGTACTATCTGTGGGTTTCTATTACGAGGTTTGAAGTTAATTATTTCTTGTGGTATTGGTTTCACTTTCAAAGAGTTCTTTTTTTTTCTGGTTTGCTCTTTGTTTTTATTGTCCTGGAGTATTCTATTGTGTGAATGTTCGTCCTGTAGGTCTGCGGTACTGTAAACGTTTCCTGTTTGTGGTGCTAAGTCTTTTCCTGCCTCGGTGGCGTTCGAAAAGCAAGATTAAGATACGAAAGAGGCATAACTACTATGAAAAAGAGTAACAAGAACCTAAAACTGAACCGACACAGTTCAAACGCTTCGCGCTATTGGTGCAAATTAATAAAAAACTAATCCGATGCAAAATTAGCATTTAAAAGTTACAATGTTGCCTGAGAACAAACACTTCACGAGAGTACTGAATGTCAGATCTAACACCTCTGAAAGCAACACCGCTTTGAAGGTAACACATCTAAAGCGTTCGTTAACCCATGATAGCCGAGGCATATATTAAAGTCACACCAAACTAGACAAAACCCTCCTCTCTTTTTCGCTGATATCTCAGTCGTTCCAGGTCAGTGTGGATTGAGGATTTGTCCATCAGTTAGAAAACAAAATTTCCAACTATTTTCAATATTATTTGACATGTTTACTCAGTACTGGTCCGGAGTTAGAAGCAGTTCAAATTTAGCAAGATCCTTTTTTCTTGTTACGCCGTCTCCAAACGAAGATTGGCGATCATCTTGGCAGTTTCTTTTCTGCATTTAAGTTCGTTGAATATCCAACGGGGAACAAAAGTTCGGCTCTTATGGGTTAACATTAACACCGCTTTGGTCTGACATTTCTGGACTAAACTGTTCGCTAATCTGACTGATTTCTTCGTCCAAATGCCACAGACCCGGGTGTCCCGGGTTCAACAGCCTGGTCAGTAGCCAGTCCGTGGGCATTTGCCCGGGTGGTTGTCATGGAAACACGGATCTAATACCCCGAGGAACGGGACATGATGTAATGAGAACTCCCAGTAGAGGGACCAGTGACGTGGATCGGACATAGACTGTGGGAGTAAAGCGACTTTTCAGTCTCATTCTTGCAGTAGGTATAAACGCGATATATTATTTTCTATTATTTTCCGCCTAAGCCCACGTCCTGTAAAAAAAAATACGCTTTGCAAAAGTTATGACGTAATATTATAGAAGAAAAACCTTTGAAATCCCTACATAACCATTATAATGGTTGTCGTGACGTCAAAATTTTGCGAAATGTGAAGTGCAAAGTTTGAAAAGTTGCTTTCAGGAATGCACCCCTTATAAATGACTTTGTACAAGCGCTAGAAGAATTTGACTATATTCTATGCTAGAAACAGATATCGAAACAAATATCGAACTCGAATGACGGAAATGGCTTCAGAATTCAGATAGATCGGAGATTGAGATTCGTATCATAGGATAAGATGAAAGATGGTCATAAATAATTCAATTCGTGAAAGTTCCTCTATGATGAGATGTTGATGGCTGTAATCTTATTAAAAAAAGTGTTAACTGGCTAGAATCGATATTTTTTTCCCTCTCTCGTCAACTTTAGTCTAACTACTACAGTGGAGAACAAAAATTCGGGTACAGTACAGATGGATTTTGGAAATTTTAATTAGTATTTAATAAAGTGGGATTTTGGAGCATGTTTTTTCAAAGAGGTTCGATAGATGACACTATAGTATAAGTACTGAGGTCTTGTCGTCCCGAAATCGGTATTTATTAAAGTGGGATTTTGGAGCATGTTTTTTCAAAGAGGTTCGATAGATGACACTATAGTATAAGTACTGAGGTCTTGTCGTCCCGAAATCGAACAGAAAAGGAAGACAGGATAGGAGAAAGCCAGCAGTTCCAAGAACAAACCTTGTGTGTTTAGGATAAAATCCGTCCCGGGATCAAACCCGCGACCTGGCGTTTTCAAGGCAGACGCGCTACACTCCAAGCTAACAAGCTAACTAGGCTGGCTGCTGTTAGAGTAATTAATGGAAATTGGAAATCCAAAATATCCCGAATTTTTTGCACTCCAGTGTACAGGGAATATTTTGCAGACTGGCTGATATTACTGATAAAGTTCTCTCTCTCTCTCTTTACAAAAAATGGTTCATTTTTTTATGACTAGCCAATAAATAGTGAGACAGTTTGCAAGCTGTTATCAGCTGTATATTACTTCCTATCACAGATTAAGTTAGATAAGCTATCAGCTGATTTGCAGGGCCGTTCGCGGGGGGGGGGGGGGGCTTTCGGCGTCCCGGGTTCAACAGCCTGGTCAGGAGCCAGTCCGTGGGCATTTGCCCGGGTAGTTGTCATGGAAACACGGATCTAATACCTCGAGGAACGGGACATGATGTAATGAGAACTCCCAGTAGAGGGACCAGTGACGTGGATCGGACATAGACTGTGGGAGTAAAGGGACTTTTTGGCGAAACCTGGCGGTGTTACCCCGTAAACGTATGTATTTACGCCGGTAGAATTAGGTAGGTATCTGCCATCCAGGTCCCAACTTTTTAGCATAGAACATACCCTGCTTATACTGCCAGAATGAGACTGAAAAGTCCCTTTACTCCCGCAGTCTAAACAAGGTCTTATGTTTGGTTTTTAAGGCTTAAACAAGGTTCTCAAGAGATTTGATAGAGGGAACTAAAAGAACTATAACAACGGACGTCTTATCGTCTCGAAACCGATGACAGTTGGAAGGCTGGATAGGAGAAAGCCAACTATTCCGAGAACGAAACTTATCTGTGTAGTCTGAAGGTAACACATCCAAAGCGTTCGTTAACCCATGAGAGCCGAGGCCTACATTAAAGTCACACCAAACTAGACAAAACCCTCCTCTCTTTTTCGCTGATATCTCAGTCGTTCCAGGTCAGAGTGGATTGGGGATTTGTCCATCAGTTAGAAAACAAAATTTCCAACTATTTTCAATATTATTTGACATGTTTACTCAGGAACTAGACGTTAAAGAAGAAGAATAACCAGAAGTTGAAATAGATAATAAAGAAGAAGCGGTCATAGAAGAAAGAAATATAAAAGGAGGAAAAGATAAAAGCAAAACGACTGTATGTAGCTATTTCTGTTTGTGGCATTTCTGGATCTTGCGACTTCATGAGACTACTACTTCACCGTTCCGGTCTTAAGAAATCCAAGTTTCGGACAAGATAGTTTTTGACCTACCCTGTAGTTGGAGTTGAGACTGTAACCAAGAACCAAGTCTATTTTGTACCTACCTGATGTGGCTTGCATATCGTACTGGCATTATGTAACCGAGTAGTCTATACTGAGAGACAACACTCAAACCTGGGCGATGATTTATCGGCAGACCACTGGCGAAACCTGGCGGTGTTACCCCGTAAACGTATGTATTTACGCCACTGCGGTAGAATTAGGTAGGTATCTGCCATCCAGGTCTCAACTTTTTAGCATAGAACATACCCTGCTTATACTAGAATAGAATAGAATATGTTTTATTTGCACATAAAATACATTGAAGTACATTGTACAATGGTCAATTTCTATATAAAATTCATATAATTTTACTCAGTACTGGTCCGGAGTTAGAAGCAGTTCAAATTTAGCAAGATCCTTTTTTCTTGTTACGCCGTCTCCGAATGAAGGTTGGCGATCATCTTGGCAGTTTCTTCTCTGGATTTAAGTTCGTTGAATATCCAACGTGGAACAAAAGTTCGGCTCTTATGAGTTAACATTTACACCGCTTTGGTCTGACATTTCTGGACTAAACTGTTCGCTAATCTGACTGATCTCTTCGTCCAAATGCCACGGACCCGGGTGTCCCGGGTTCAACAGCCTGGCCAGGAGCCAGTCCGTGGGCATTTGCCCGGGTGGTTGTCATGGAAACACGGATCTAATACCCCGAGAAACGGGACATGAGACATGATGTAATGAGAACTCCCAGTAGAGGGACCAGTGACGTGGATCGGACATAGACTGTGGGAGTAAAGGGACTCATTCTTGCAGTAGGTATAAAACGCGGTATATTATTTTCTATTATTTTCCGCCTAAGCCCACGTTCTGTAAAAAAAAAATACACTTTGCAAAAGTTATGACGTAATATTATAGAAGAAAAACCTTTGAAATCCCTACATAACCATTATAATGGTTGTTGTGACGTCAAAAATTTGCGAAATGTGAAGTGCAAAGTTTGAAAAGTTGCTTTCAGGAATGCACCCCTTATAAATGACTTTGTACAAGCTTTCTGATAGTCTCTGTTTTTTTGGGGGTTTGAACTCTGTTTTTTGGACGTTGCACGCTGTTTTGGATCACAGTGATGTTTCCTGGACCGCCATAACGTCAAGAGATAAGATGGTTCCAGTGACTCCTCTTCCACACCAATCAGTGACCCGAAGCCTCCGTGGTCCGTCGCCACTGACGGCTAATTCTAGTAAAACATGCACAGTTAAACTCTGTTTTTTTGGGAGTTTGAACTCTGTTTTTTGGACGTTGCACGTTGTTTTGGATCACAGTGACGTTTCCTGGACCGCCATAACGTCAAGAGATAAGATGGTTCGAGCGACTCCTCTTCCACACCAATCAGTGACCCGAAGCCTCCGTGGTCCGTCGCCACTGACGGCTAATTCTAGTAAAACATGCACAGTTAAATTCCGTTTTAAGACGTTGTTTTGGGGGTTTGAACTCTTTTTTGGACGTTGCACGCTGTTTTGGATCACAGTGATGTTTCCTGGACTGCCATAACGTCAAGAGATAAGATGGTTCCAGCGACTCCTCTTCCACTCCAATCAGTGACCCGAAGCCTCCGTGACCCGTCGCCACTGACGGCTAATTCTAGTAAAACATGCACAGTTAAAATCCACACTCGCAAAGCTACCAATTAAACTACACAACAGTTATGATTAGCTTTGCCGCGGTTCTGACGCTGGGTTCACCAACATGTCTTAGGCCAGCCACTCACTATCAGGTAGACCTGACAGGCGGACCTGATCAGGTGTACCTGTCGTTAGGTCTACCTGATAGTGAGTGGCAGGCCAATAATAGTTTAGAACGGAGAACTTATCAGGTGTACCTGATAGAACCGCCACACAATCATCAGATCTGTCAGGTGTCAGTTGAAACTGCAAATTTCCATCAGGTATCAGTTCTCCATCAGTTCGCCCGATAGACAGACATATTAAGTATTGCTGCCACTACACCTGATCAGGATAGTGTGTGTGCTCATCAGGTAGACCTGACCGGCGGACCTGATCAGGTGTACCTGATAGTGAGTGGCTGGCCTTAGTTCACAAACATGTTGCACCTAGCTGGAGACTTGCCCTGTTCTGAGTAAAACTGAATGTGAGGTTCTAGGCTAGTTTGCTAGCTTCTCAGTAGTTCATCTCCACAGAATCGCGTATCTCAAATGTGTAACTCAAAACATGGATACCCTGGAGCACCGATATTTTTGGCAGGTATGTCACAGAGTGTTTGCGCCCAAAACAATGTCACACCTGATCCAAGTATAAATTAGGGCATATTACCAACAAGGTATATGAGTAGCAAAAGGATATAACAAAAACTGATGGTGGATTTCACCAATCACTTAATGAGAGATTTCACAAATGGGAAATTTTTTGATCATCCAAAAAGGAGTTTTTAAAAACTCCTGTTCGGATCATTAAAAACTCCTTTTTAGATCATTGCAATTTTTTTCATTAGTGAAATCTCTGATTAAAGTCATTGGTAAAATCTATCATAAGTCTGTGTGACTATTAAGGTCTCATTGTCAACCCTGTTCTTTCCCGGCCCCATTTGAGATTTTTGGTTTGACTATATGTATCTCGAAACAAGTAGCCACTTACTTTGGTTGACGAACACCTGGTAAAACTGTGACAGGTAGGTGAGAATGGAGAGCCGATCAGGGACGGCATATTCGACCATGTCCTCGGCATCTAGCACGGACCTTTGGGGACAACGAAGAAGGCAAAATCCTGTGCTTGTACTTCAGTACAAACTATATCTTTCAGGAATAGGACACTAGAAGTTTTTACAGTTTTCGAATGCTCTTCTACGTGGGACACCCTGTAGAGAAACTTGCTGGTACGTTATATTCACGTCTCATGTCCACGCATTGTCATGGCCATTGTCAGGTACTCTCTTGCATCTAGCAGGGCCGGAATGCCCAGGTGTCGCTCGGCGGTGCGGAAGGCCAGTTCGTTATTGCTGTAAATGTTGCGCTGGTCGAGTGAAGCGAAGTCGCTGTGGACAGAAGAGAGGAAAGCGACGGGTTAGATGAAATCCACAGACGGATAGATGAAAGGAAGATGAGAAAGGAGTAGGTCCTTTAGAGAAACATTAAAGTGGTGCCATATTAAACTGTTGAGAGCCAGACTAGTTAGCTTGGAAGGTACCGCGTCTGCCTTGTATGAGAAAGGAGTAAGTCCTTTAGAGAAACATTAAAGTGGTCCCATATTAAACTGTTGAGAGCCAGACTAGTTAGTTTGGAAGGTACCGCGTCTGCCTTGTAAGCGCTAGGCCGCGGGTTTGATTCTCGCCCGGGGCGGATTTTATCCTGAAGGGATAAGGTTCATTCTCTGAACGACTGGCTTTCTCCTATCCTGTCTTCCTACTCTCTTCGATTTCAGGACGATAAGCGCAGTTACAGTTCCCTCTATCAAAACCTCTTGAAAAAAAAAGATCCTACATTTCTAGTCTTGTCCTAACAAGAAGGTTTCTCACGTTTTCTCCAAATGGCTAACGCCAATCCTTCCAAAGATAGCGCGCCTGAAACTCATACCAGTAATGCACCATCAGAAAATAATTAAATGATAATGAACAAGCAATTAATGCATGCAAGAAACCCCGGCGCGTATTTTCCCGCCCGGAGCGGTTTTTATCCTGAAGGGATAAGGTTCATTCTTTGAACGACTGGCTTTCTCCTATCCTGTCTTCCTACTCTCTTCGATTTCAGGACGATATCAAAACCTCTTGAAAAAAAAAAAAAGATCCTACATTTCCTTTCCAGTCTTGCCCTAACAAGAAGGTTTCTCATGTTTTCTCCAAATGGCTAACGCCAATCCTTCCAAAGATAGCGAGCGCGCCTGAAACTTATACCAGTAATGCACCATCAGAAAATAATTAAATGATAATGAACAAGCAATTAATGCATGCAAGAAACCCCGATGCATTCCTAATTGCAAACCAAGTCTGCAACATGTTGCACAAATTTCAGTGCCGTGTCGTGAGACTTTCAAAAGACGAAACCGCCGTCTCTCAGACGGTCTGTCAGACCTAGATCTGTCAGACGAACTGAGCTTGAGTGGCGGGAATCGGAGTTCCGGAACGCAGTCACTCAATTGGCCATCCGACACCCTAGTTTTTTTTTCTCACTGCAAAATTTCATCAGTAAAATTTTTCTTCAAATAATTGATCTCAAGGGTAAGGTAAATCCTTGACAAATCGAGTGTGTCTCAAGGCATGTGATGTGTTCCAATCCACTCGATCTACTCTCTTTTTATTTGCGAATATACTTGGGCAAGTTCGTTGACATCATTATCATTATGAGTATCATTATTATCATCATCAACATTATCTTCACCATCAACTTGTATGAGTGTTCCTTACGTGTGTTGGGATGTATTTTGGTTGCTTTGGTACATACTAAACGGGATAGATGAAAGGAAGATGAGAAAGGATTAGGTCCTTTAGAGAAACATTAAAGTGGTGCCATATTAAACTGTTGAGAGCCAGACTAGTTAGCTTGGAAGGTACCGCGTCTGCCTTGTAAGCGCTAGGCCGCGGGTTTGATTCCCGCCCGGGGCGGATTTTATCCTGAAGGGATTAAGGTTCATTCTCTGAACAACTAGCTTTCTCCTATCCTGTCTTCCTACTCTCTTCGATTTCAGGACGATATCAAAACCTCTTAGAAAAAAAAAAGATCCTACATTTCGAGTCTTGCCCTAACAAGAAGGTTTCTCACGTTTTCTCCAAATGGCTAACGCCAATCCTTCCAAAGATAGCGAGCGCGCCTGAAACTCATACCAGTAATGCACCATCAGAAAATAATTAAATGATAATGAACAAGCAATTAATGCATGCAAGAAACCCCGATGCATTCCTAATTGGAAACCAAGTCTTCAACATGTTGCACAAATTTCAGTGCCGCGTCGTGAGACTGAGACTTTCAAAAGACGAAACCGCGGTCTCTCAGACGGTCTGACAGACCTAGATCTGTCAGACGAACTGAGCTTGAGTGGCGGAATCGGAGTTTCGGAACGCAGTCACTCGATTGGGCATCCGACACCCTAGTTTTTTTTTCTCACTGCAAAATTTCATCAGTAAAATTTTTCTTCAAATAATTGATCTCAAGGGTAAGGTAAATCTATAACAAACCCTTTAGTAGGTGAGGGTTTTTTGGCTACTACGATTAGGGAAAAGGGACTTAGTAGTAGTCTTACTGCTAGTGTGAGGGCCTTTTGGCTACTAATGCTAGGGTAAAGGAAATTAGTAGTAGTCTTACTGCTTGGGTGGGGGCGTTTTTCCTACTATTGCTTGGGAAAGGAACTTAGTACTAGTAGTAATCTTACTGCTTGGGTAAGGGCCTTTGCTGAGTTAAGGGCCTTTCATCAGTTCTACGGTTCACTGAACTACTTGTTTATTCTTTGAACAGAACTTCTATAAGTTTAACGACTCTCGAGTTGCGTTTTTATGACTCTTTGGAGCATTGCTGGATTGTTGCGCGAGGTTTTTAATGGCATTGTTTTGTTTTCATGGCAGATTAACTTTCGAAAACAAGATATTACAACCAGATTTGAATGGTAGAGATTGCCCTAGGCAATTATTTCTCAACCCAACCCAACATTGAGGTACTAAGGGTCTATACAAACTAGTGGTTGAACCGTCCTTTGTACGGGATTAGGCGTATGTACATGGCAGATTAACTTTCGAAAACAAGATATTACAACCAGATTTGAATGGTAGAGATTGCCCTAGGGAATTATTTCTCAACCCAACCCAACATTGAGGTACTAAGGGTCTATACAAACTAGTGGTTGAACCGTCCTTTGTACGGGATTAGGCGTAACTTTGAAGTGCCGCCATTTTGAATCAGGATGTGCGCAAAGTTTGGTTGCAATAGTCGGTTCTTGAAGAAAAAGTCCTTAAAGGCGTGATTGACCGTCAAGGAGCGCTTACACTAGTCATCAACATCGAGATCGCCTGGAACCCATATGAAGCACAGGCAAGATCAAAGGATTTTGGACACGGTCAATCAATGCTTGACCAAAGTGTAAACGCGGCTTCACATTTAATTCCGAAAAATAAATATCACATTTAATTCCGAAAAATAAATATGATTAACTCATAAATCCATGTTCAGTGGAGATTTGAGCTCCCACTGACAGCATTGACCTTATTGCTAATCAAATTTCCATGTTTTTTTGCGTCCTATCTCTCGTTTTTTTTGGCGAATTTTGGCCTGACCAGTTTCGGATCGTCCAAATGGCTATTTGGTTCGTCCTACACAAGAATGTGTTTGTGATGTGTGTGGAAATCATATAATTATGCCCAATACGAGCGCAAGATTTAGGACTTAATTATCTCGGTGTGTGTGTGTGGATTGGATGAAGATTTAAACATATTTTGGCAATTATCCCCCACACACGATTTTTTGGTTCTACGATATTCTTTTTGGTTTATACGCAATAATTCAATAAGGAAAAGTCATTAACCTTGATATATCGTGATATCGGCACGATGTTTGTGTAGTTTAAAGTTTTCGAGGTCAACCGAATTTGAAATTTTGACGCTGAAGTTCAATCAAAGTGTTGGTGAAAACGTGCCCGCGCATAAACATCAGAATTGCCAGAGAGTGGACGTAGAAACTTAAGAGTTGGAGGAGTGTGGAGATGTGAGAAGAGTGAGTGAGTTAGTTGTAAAAAAGAACTACTCTTTTCAGTGAACTACTCAGTCAGTGACTCAAACCTTGAAACTTGTACTTACCCAATTTCAAATCCCTATAGTCCTATAGGTTAATGAATCGGATGGAGGAACAGAAGGGTTGAAATAAATAGGTATAGGGAGTTAGAATCTGAGTAGTCCACTGAAAAAGAGTAGTTCTTTTTTATAACTCACTCCTTACACATCTTTAATGACTGAGTATATTAGCATTTAGCATGAATGTATTTGCCCCTATAGCCGGGTCACGAACCTACAAAACTCTAGATTTCATATTTCAATGATCCAGAAATTGACCACACATCACTTCACAACCTACAGCTCAGATCAGTTGCGTGTACAGCTCATAGAGAGGGCAACACACCCAATTACTGAATACCAAGCCACTTACACGCAAGGGTATACTTACCAAAGTACTTCACATACTAATTTTAAAACTCTCTCACAGCTAGGGAACTTACCTGAAAACAAACAAAGGAAAAGAAAATTAGTCGGTTGTTAACGAAAGATCAGCTTGGACTGACTTTGATTTACGTGACTATGCCAAAAGCATCAAATAATATTGTTAAATCAATATTGCGAATTCGGACAGCATTGAGCAGAAAAGAACCACCCATGAGGGGCATTGCCATTTTCCCCACATCATTACTTTTTTTCATTTCCTAAATATGTATTATTGTTCTAAAGATATTTATTCTGCATGTGTTCTCTTGCGCTGTGGAATACGCAGAGCCAAAGGATTGAGTTACAAGCGGGAGGTATAAACACAACAGTATTAACACTATCCAGATGTGAAGTTTTTGAGATTTTGGATACAGGTACCGATACTCCAAATAAGTAAATATTTTGTATTTTGCCAGCCTAGTCAGCTGGGAATAATAATAATAATAATAATAATAATAGTGCTTATTTATACTGCTCGCATATTAGGACTGTAAAGTCCCTTTACTCCAGCAGTAGGCTACTACTATTATTGTGGTCAAATTCTCAAATTATGTTGAGGATAAAATTCCATACCTCGGCTGGGATTGAACCCACGCCCTCCTGTTTACCAGTCGAGCGCCTTGACCACTACACCACCGAGGCAGGTATTAGATACAGGGAACTATAATAAAGTAATAATGAAGGTCTTATACTTCCGAAATCGAAAAAGACAGGATAGGGGAAAACCAGCCGTTCCGAGAACGAACCTTGTTTGATTAGGATAAAGTTCGCTCCGGGCGGGAATCCGCGACCTACCGCTTACAAGGCAGATGCGCTACCCTCCAAGCTAACTAGACTTAATGAGTCGTAACTTGCCCATTCGAAAAGTACGTCCCTCATTATCCTCGTTAAATAGGCGAGAAGAGATGTACAAATACATACGAGTATGTATGTAATAGTCTCCAATTAGCTGATGCGTCAACACAGGAACCCCTTTTGTTGGGTAATTGTTGGCTTTAAGATAATTGACCAACTAAAAATGTTGTTAGGGACACCACAAAGTAACACATTTGTAATCGAATCCTTTATCTATGGCAAACATCTAGTCCAAACCCTTCGGAATGACTAACGAGCACTTCACCACTAAACCAATCGTATGTTGCAAGCACATGTAAACCACAATCAAGTTCTCGGATTGTTCAGATCTAGTAGTGACTGACCATGATATCATTCATCACCGCAATGAATCCAATGGCCATCGACAAACCACGTGAATCAGTCAAAGCCAAGTTATTTCATAATCCCATGCTGTTCAAGAGTCAAGACTTCAAGATCATATCACAAGAGGCAAATGATAACATACATAGCAGTATTATAAGAGCCAAGATAACATAACAGCCATAAGATTATGGTTCTCTGAGAAACCTACGAGTACGAGACCAATATACCAATGGAAATAATAGTACTATGAATTCTCGAGTATGGATGATCTCAGAATAGTTCACAACCACAGCGTGTAACAAACTAACTAGGTAGATGGAGAAGATTGAAAGTTTAGGTGGGCACCTAGTTAGCTTGGAGTGTAGCGTGTTTGCATTGTAATGCCTTGTAAGCGCTAGGTCGATTTGCCACCCGGACTAACTTTATTCTAAAGAGATAAGGTTCGATTTCGGAATGGCTGGCTTCCTCCTATCCTGTCCTCCTCTGTCTGAGATTTCGGGACCCAATTTCCATGAATCCTTGAAGTTTACCGTTTGTTTCACATATGACTATGTAGTCAATAGCGTGTTGCTATGTGGTCAATACTCAATAGCGGCTTTTGCTGGCCCCACTTAGACTCGATACGGTTGTGTGAGTAGGCGTATAACTAGTGGCCAAAAGAGGGCCACAAAAAACGTTAAAACTCCATCGAACATCAGAGTTTCATTCAACAACCAAACGTTGCAGGTTACCACGAGTTACATCCGGTATATGATAGATAAACTTTATTCATTTTCATGAAACGACCTGAATATGAGTTCGAGGACTTCTTAATGTTAAACCCCGTGTCTGCAGATACAGATCGAGAGTGTTTGCAGTAACTGGTGCATTGGTTATATGATTGCATACCCCCGTGTATTTGAAACATGAATAACTTTGCGCGCAGAGTGGAGTCATATTGCAATTTCGCGAAGTCATATTGCAATTTCAATACAATTGCGAAAAGAGGGTAATATTATATACGATGCTGAAATTATGAAACAATTCACATACAAATCTCGGAGCGTGGATAGTGATAAGGTGTGAATCGACATAGATCGATGATCTATCAACGTCGATCGACGGCCGACGACATGTGAAGACACGCTCGGAGCGTGGATAGTGATAAGGTGTGAATCGACATAGATCGATGATCTATCAACGTCGATCGACGGCCGACGACATGTGAAGACACCCGTTAGCCTGTCTTCGGTAGCTCGTTGTGTTCGCCTGATAATGAGGTTGTGGGTTCAAATTCTAACCAAGACAGCGACTTTAATCTTCTGACACATCACGAACAGCTAGTTCGGGGTACGCTTAGTCTCGTGAGGGCATTTGAAGGATTAGTTGAAATTGACTTGCTGTTTAGTGGGTTTTAAAAATGGCTTGATGAGCTTGGTTGTTCATTTTATGTTTCACAAAACCTTGTGTGGTGGTTTTTATTTGGTGATTCTGCTTGGGTTGTTGTAATGTGTTTCGAAGAGTTGTTGATGTTTCTGGTGGTACCAGAATAAGCCTGTCTTGGTAGCTCATTGTGTTCGCCTGATAATGAGGTTGTGGGTTCAAATTCTAACCAAGACATCGACTTTAATCTTCTGACACATCACGAACAGCTAGTTCGGGGTACGCTTAGTCTCGTGAGGGCATTTGAAGGATTAGTTGAAATTGACAAAGGTGGTATGAAGCCTGCTATGACCTTCGCAGTTGAACGATTTCTTTCTGACTTGACTTCAAGCCTCTCATGGGAGTCACAGGCAAAAATTGAAGGAAGGAAAGCTTCTGTGGAGATAAATGAGATTATCTATAGGTGACCTAGGCACAGTGTCAAGTCTAAATAAAATATTCTTTCTATGAAAGCTTCTGTGGAGATAAATGAGATTATCTACAGGTGACCTAGGCACAGTGTCAAGTCTAAATAAAATATTCTTTCTATTAGAATATTCCAGTTATCTCCATATCTTCTCAAATCTGGATTGGCTGACCATTCAGTGGTGTATCTATGAAAGCTAGGACTATGAGCAGTGAGCACACTAGTCTCATGGGAACGAACTACGCCGGGTGTGATAAGGGCTTAAGCCTAGGTACTGATCCGTCATCCCGTCAAAAGTGTTCTATATCTATAAGTCTCATGGGAGGCGTAGTCTCTATGGGAGGCTAGAGAAGCACCGCTTTCCCTTCGTCTATTCAATTTTCTCTCACCCCTACTTATTTTCTCATGTGCATTGGGGACTTCTTGTCTTTAGACAGAATGTGTTATTATTTCATGTTCATGCAGATAGAAATCTTATCAAGATACAACAGACCTGCTGGCCTCACGGGGAGACCTACGCGTGTGTGTCTATTTATCCTAACACTGAAAAATAATACGTACCTAGCTAGTGATGTGTAAATCTATGTATAAATAGGTATTATTCTACTATTCTTGCTAGGAATCGATAAATCGATCAGAATCCATTCTTCTTTGAGGGAGCGAAAAAGAAGACGAGGGAATTCTAACCATAGAGGTCTTATCGTCACGATATCCAATACAGGATAGGAGAAAGCCAGCCCTTTCGAGAACGAACCTTTATCAGTCCAGGACAACGTCCAAGCTAACTAGGCTGGTCCATCGTTTTCAGTGGGTCTACCGTAATCTTTAGAGGTTTTACCGAAACATTTCACATGGATATTGACACTGATCATTGTGTGACGCACCATCCTGTATTGTATTTATAGTTAATCCATCCCGTATACATATGTTTAATATGATCATAGATCTAGTTACTCGTTAGTGTGAATACCGCCGCCCGTTTGAACTTCAATACAGTAGAACCTCGATTATTTCAACTCTCTATTATTTCAACCCCAAAATCGGCATTATTTTCTAGCATTCAAAGGATTCGATAGGGTACTTATTCCCTATTTTGTTCTTTTGTACCTAAATTTTGCCCTTTTACCATTGTTTCAAACGGAACTTTGATTATTTCAACTTTCAATTATTTCAACCACCCTCGGTCCCAATTAGTTGAAATAATCGAGATTCTACTCTATCCGAACAGCTCTCTGGTTAGAAACATCTCGGGTCTTGTATACAACATGCACCCAACATTGCCTTGCAGCTAGCCGTGGTAGAGTCTATTTCAACTCTCTATTATTTCAGCCCCAAAATTGGCATTATTTTCTAGCTTCTCTATTTTGTTCTTTTGTACCTAAATTTTGCCCTTTTTCCATTGTTTTAAACGGAACTTTGATTATTTCAACTTTCAATTATTTCAACCACCCTTGGTCCCAATTAGTTGAAATAATCGAGATTCTACTGTATCCGAACAGCTCTCTGGTTAGAAACATCTCGGGTCTTGTATACAACATGCACCCAACATTGCCTTGCAGCTAGCCGTGGTAGAGTCATTACTCGAATGCGTATGTTACGAGACAGAGCCGAAATCAAACGACCAAGACGAGTTGTCAGCCTAGTAACAACCTGAGTGATCCAGTAACTGGCGCTTTGGATCTGGAGGTTGGTGGTTTGAATCCAAGTCAAGTCATAAAATTTATCCAGGTGTAAAGATGGGGGGACGATATTTGTGACAAGCATTTAAGTATACTTAACAGTTAACACAATTAAAAATTCCTTTTTAAACCAGTAGGCCTGGTTAGCTTGGCAGGTCTGCCTGCCTTGGGAATCAAACCCGCGTAAGGTCACGAGTTCAATTCCCGCCCGGGGCGCACTTTATCCTTAACAGATAAGGTTCAATATCGGAATGTCTGGCTTTCTTCTATCCTGTCCTTCTCTCTTCGTTTTCAGGAGAATAAGACCTTAGCAGTTACAGTTCCCTCTATCAGAGCTCTTAAGAAAAGTATGTGTTTTCAACCCTAACTTTCCTTAAGTTGTGGTCTATTACTCGAATGCGTATGTTACGAGACAGAGCCGAAATCAAACGACCAAGAAGAGTTGTCAGCCTAGTAATAACCTGAGTGATCCAGTAACTGGCGCTTTGGATCTGGAGGTTGGTGGTTTGAATCCAAGTCAAGTCATAAAATTTATCTAGGTGTAAAGATGGGGGAACAATTTTTGTGACGAGCATTTAAGTATACTTAACACAATTAAAAATTCCTTTTTAAACCAGTAGGCCTGGTTAGCTTGGCAGGTCTGCCTGCCTTGGGAATCAAACCGCGTAAGGTCACGAGTTCGATTCCCGCCCGGGGCGCACTTTATCCTTAACAGATAAGGTTCGATATCGGAATGTCTGGCTTTCTCCTATCCTGTCCTTCTCTCTTCGTTTTCAGGACAATAAGACCTTAGCAGTTACAGTTCCCTCTATCAGAGCTCTTAAGAAAAGTATGTGTTTTCAACCCTAACTTTCCTTAAGTTGTGGTCGTTCGTAGCTTCCCCTTTTGAAATTCTCACGCTTCGCCACTGCTGATCAATTTCCAAATGGTCACACTGGGTTGACTTGGGTAATCAATGGACAGATTGAACAGTGCCGATTACTAGCGCGGTAGAGTACCGACTACTAGTGCGATGGGATTTTTAATCAATGTTTGATAGAGATCTTCTTCCGGTGTTCTTCCGTTGTAGTCAATGGTTATAGTCAGTCAGGCCCGTCGGAAGGAAGCGTAGTGGCCCGTAGTCGCCTGATTCCGTGGTTGGTAGTAAATAGTTATAGCTTATAGCCATAAGGCCTGTCGCACATTGGAAGAGTAGTAGCGCGTAGGTGCCTGAAGCCTGAAAATCCAAACCTATGAAAATGGTACCAATGTACCCAACATAGATGGTTGGGGAATAGTTGGCCGGGCGAATTTTATGCTAATAATGTTCGTTCTCAGAACGGCTGGCTTTCTCCTACCCTGCCTTCCTTCTCTCTTCGCTTTCGGGACGATAAGACAGTTTCCTCTATCAAACCTCTTGAAAAAAAATCCTTGTTAGGTAATTCTACAAAATGGTACGTATCAATCGTATGTTAGATAAGATAATACATACTTATAGTACCTTTTTTTTTTAAGAGGTTTGACAGAGGGAACTGTAACTGCTATGGTCTTATCGTCCCGAAATCGAAGAGAGAAGGAAGACAGGATAGCAGAAAGCCAGCCGTTCCGAGAACGAACATTATCCCATCAGGATAAAATCCGCCCTGGGCGGGAATCGAACCCGCGGCCTAGCGCTTACAAGGCAGACGCACTACCAACTAAGCTAAGTAGGCTGGCACATTTATTTCGATCGAGAAGAATAATATGAATAGTATGATCTCCACATACCAAACATCCCTGCTCAAAGTTCCGCTTTATGTAAACACTACCTACGTAGGTACCTACCTATATGATAATAATAGTGCTTATTTTTACTGCTCGCATAGGACTGATAAGTCCCTTTACTCCAGCAGTAGGCTACTACTATTATTGTGGTCAAATTCTCAAATTATATTGAGGATAAAATTCCATACCTCGGCTGGGATTGAACCCACGCCCTCCTGTTTACCAGTCGAGCGCCTTGACCACTACACCACCGAGGCAGGTAATTTAGGATTTTCCAAATCGGTATAATTTGATCCACGCTTCCAATGTTTACCTATACTTTGCTGGCACCGGTTGCTATATTCAAATGACACAGCTACTCATTTTCCTCATGAGGCTGAGTGGGCCCCGGTCCAAGGATGATTAGGAGGTTCTCAACTTGTGCCCCCCATTATTATGTTAAGGCGGTCTCTTCTTTACCCCCTGTGTGCCGCATCCATTTTTGTTTGGGCTCTCCCAAATTTTAGGAGAAGGTCTAGCTAGCCCTGTGTGCCGCATCCATTATTGTTTGGGCTCCCTCAAATTTGAGAAGGTCTAGTGCTCCCTTGAGTCTTAATTTCGGTCTAACGCCGCCTTCTTATTTTTCAGCTCTCCTGTTTTGGCGGCCCTGCTTGGACTTGGAATGAAGTTCGACAGCAATATTATTTCCACGCCTTCGCCAAACAGCAGCCGGATTTGAACTTCCGAAACCCCCGAGTACTCACCGAACTAATCGTAAGTCAACACATGTAGATTCGTAGAAGCTCAACCCGTCCTTTGGGGCTGACCAGCCCCTACACCTAAGCCTCAGTTTGGGCTTTTTTTGTGTGTGAGTCAACCCATGTAGTCTATGTAGTTATCTTCTTCGCTAGCGTAGTTAGCTTGGTTGGTCCTTACGATGGTTGACTGAAATCCAGGACGACCCTATTAAACATGGCTAGAGAGCTAGAGACCATTACCTCAGTGTAGGGACTTTTAGTATTCGGTGACAAACTACCCGACTCCTCACATTAACCTCACCCAGTCGTGATTTGTATAAATATGAAGATACCCTCCTATCTTTCCCCCATTTACATTAACAAGCACCAAAACCTTGGTGATTGTTGGGGATACTTTTTTCTCTAATTAGAATGAGTGACATATTTACGAGATATTTGGATAAGGGGGGTGTGTTTGGTTATTATACATACCAGGTCGCAGTGACATGGGGCGTTTATTGTAGCCGATGGCCCTACTTATACCAAAGGACCACTTTTCATTTTGCAATTCTCTTATTATATTCACACAATCGTTTCTTCAATCATCACTACACACAGGATAATAATGGGTTTTTTTAAATTTAACTACTAAATAACTCACGATACAACCCTGTAAAAAAATGGTAATCCAATAAATTCGCCTTGAAACCATTGCTCTTCTAGTAGGGCAACACTATGCAAGAGTCGCATCATCCGTACCATCACCACGACATGTCCAAGTCCCAAATGGGCATTTCTCTACATAATTTTAGTCCAGGATAAATACCAGCCAAGCGTGTGTGGCGGAAATAAACTTCAGACCGAGGTCTCTTGACGGTTTGAGTGTGAGTGCGGATTTGCGGAAGTTCTAAATACGGGTACTTTATGTCCTGGTTTAAGCGTATTCTCATGGGAATACGGTAACAATAAAAGGTTTCCAAGCGGTCACCCATCGAAGTGCCAGCCATTCCGCTCGGACCATCCAAGCGTGTGTGGCGGAAATAAACTTCAGACCGAGGTCTCTTAACGGTTTGAGCGTGAGTGCGGGCAGTTCTGAATACGGGTACTTTATGTCCTGGTTTAAGCGTATTCTCATGGGAATACAGTAACAATAAAAGGTTTCCAAGCGGTCACCCATCGAAGTACTTACAAAATACGAGTACATCATCCCTTTCAGAAAATGGAGGTTTACAGCCACCTCAACCACTCACCCTCAATGACCAGCCACTTCGGCTAAGATGATTATGGAATCATTTCTTCCTTCCTTGAGACACCATCAAGGTTTTTGTATGTATAGTAGTGGTAATACTTATGTATAGCTTTGCTAGCTTAAAATGCGAGATTTTTTGGAGCTTTCCATAGCTTTGCTAGCTTAAAATGTCCGATTTTTTGGAGAGCTTTCCATTAAGATATTTTTCCCTATCCTTTTGGAGCAATCCTTTCGCGATATCGGTTAATTTAAAAGTATTTTGGTGAGTAGGACGGTAAGCCTATTTCTGGTACTCTCCATCAATCCCCCTTCTCTCAAGGAAGTAACCAAGGCAATGTAACATGTTTTGTTCTTCTACGATAGTGAGTTATGCAAAGAAAAGAAAACGGGCGAAAGAAACCGCAAAACCGAACTTTTTTTCCACTCTGAAATATAAATAAATAATCAAAACAAATATGTATACCTTATAGCTACCTAATAAAATAATAATAATAATACTATTGGAAGGCAAAAATACAAATACACATATACGACCATATACATTATACACAACTACAAAACATGTTACATTTTAATACAGGACATTGATACTAAATACTCAATTAAATAAGTACCTGATAAACCTATAAAAAAAACCTTACGGTCATCAATAATTGTGAGACATTAAAAGCAGAATTAAATAGGTGCATTTACAACCCAATTAACTTGAGGAAAAAATAAATAAATAAATAAAATAAAATAAAAAATAAGATTCGGACATTACACTTTGATACTTACAAAATAAAATTGGAGATTTCGGACCCACAAATCTTTCCAGTACAAGTTTAATACAAAAGCCCCGCGCAAAAATGACATTTCAAGCACCCAAATTGATTTCAATCCCAAAATCACATGGCCCTTATTATGAATGGCTAGAACCACAACCTGAATTTAAACAGGGTTTAGTTTAACAAATAGTTAAATCTGATTGGCTAAAAAGTTTAGAATTAACCAATCAGAAGAAGGGTTTAGTTTAACAAATAGTTAAATCTGATTGGCTAAAAAGTTTAGAATTAACCAATCAGAAGATGGGTTTAGTTTAACAAATAGTTAAATCTGATTGGCTAAAAAGTTTAGAATTAACCAATCAGAAGACTTCCTTAGTTAAACTGGAACCACCTTACGGTCATCAATAATTGTGAGACATTAAAAGCAGAATTAAATAGGTGCATTTACAACCCAATTAACTTGAAGAATAAATTCTTATTCAGTCCTTTAGTAGCTATTGGCATTTTAGAAACTTTGATAATTCCATAATTATCAATATCTCAATTTTTTGGTTACGTAGTACGTACCTACCTAACTTCTCGTAAGTACCAAATAGGAGTACCTACCAATGCAAAGGTCCAATGCATAGCAAAATACTCTCACTACAGAAAAGTCATACAAAATGCATATATGTACCGTGTACCCATGTACGTATATACGTATTAGTTTCTCCCATTTTCTCCTCCATAATAATTCAAAAGGTAGAATTTCACAAATCGTAAAATTTCAACAGATTGCCATCACGAGTCGCGAGTTTTAATTCGAAATGTGTCACAAATTGTTAGATATGCCCAAAGAACTTCGTAATTCTATTTTCTAACAAATTGCAACTCAACAAGATTTATACATATTCTAAGGACAAACAAATTAAATAAAACAAATTCGCCCCAAAATAATGTTGGTTATATCTGACCCACTATTTACCAAAAGCACCCAAAAATTTATTATTCTTTAGTATATTTTCCTCCCTTTTTTTAAGCAGTTAGATTTTGAAACATGTGAACCCCCATTTTATTGTTTGAATTAAAAAAATTGGAAAGCACTGGGATCGAACCCAGACCCTCTAGAGGAGGGGCAAATCTTACCTGGGTGGGGGAGGTAGGTGTGGTGGGAGAGTCGGGCAAAATCTTGCTGTTGGGGGAGGAGGAACCTGAAAAACAGAAAGGAGACAAAAATCCAATTAGAAATGAAAAGACTATCATTAAATAATTATAATACAATTAGAATTAAAAAGAATATAGTGGACCCTTAAGTAGAAGGCAACCACTAGGCGAGGTTAACGCCGAAGGCGTCCTTGACCATCTAATTCTGAGAGCTCTATTACTATTGTCGAATTTTATTTAAAATGTATTTTGTAAAACTGTATTACTGCGGGGGTAAAGGGACTTTTTAGTCTCTTCCTAGCAGGACATATACCTAATAGTTGAGGTATACCTACATATTTTATTTTAAATGGTAAGTCACTGCAGTGCACGTGTCTATGTGTACAAATTGTACAATTCAAATGTTATAGACAGTAAACACACTACACATGTTACAGTGAGTAAACACACTCTATGTAGTATAGGGGACTAAAGGGTGAGTGAGAGGAAGTAGACATGACTGCTCATCCATGAACCCAGGGCTCCGAGCTCCAGAGTCAACTGCACATCCGCGGACAACACCAGAATCAAACATGGTATTCAAATGTTATAGACAGTAAACACACAACACATGTTACAGTGAGTAAACACACTCTATGTAGTATAGGGGACTAAAGGGTGAGTGAGAGGAATTAGACATGACTGCTCATCCATGAACCCAGGGCTCCGAGCTCCAGAGTCAACTGCACATCCGCGGACAACACCAGAATCAAACATGGTACAGCCTACATAATACTATCAATTTTCTCTAAAAATAAAACATAAAAAAAACCAAGAAGAAGAAGAAAAAAAAACGAGAAAATTTATCAGCACCAAATCTAAACACTACACCTCAATAACCTAACCACATCGTGAAAACAATTAACCAAACAAAGATTTATATCCAGCATGAAAATGGAAAGTGGTCTTCTCTTGGAAATCCTTGAAATCGGATTACCACTTGACTGGGATAGGTGGAACTATTAATTTGACGTGGATTAAAGATCTGTTGGTGCAAGCATGAAAGATTGTAAAAACAGAGAATAGTGAGAACGAAGAAATGGCTAATGAATCAACGATGCAAGGGAGATCAAAGTGTAAAGATGATACATCAACACAAGACAGCTTTTTTAAGTAAATGAAGATTATTTTTCATTAAAACTTCAAGAAGCCAAAACCAAATGCCAGTAAAAAGCAAACACCCTAGTATAACTGATTGAAAGGCTTACAAAACCGCTGACCTCGTGTGTACACGGGAAAAGGTGAAGGAAAAGAAGACATCAAGTAGCTTCTTACAATGAAAAATATTTTGCCAAAAGATCTGTCCAAAATGTATGCTTGTTCTTTCCATAACCAAAAACAGTTTAACACCAACACGGTTGACAGCTTTGAACAACAAAACAACAACAGCTCTGAAGTCACAAGGACATCGGATTTTCCTCAAAGACTCCCAAAGTCCCAACTAATTACTCATTGTGTTATCACAACTGTCAGCTTAGGAATTAAGTACCCAAATCATCATTGTTTCCAAAGAGAATTTAGAGAGACCATTTTGAAGAGGATTTTAAGATTTTTCGAATAGGATTAGAGAAAGTGAACGTGATTTTCTGAGTTGACAGGTTTGAAAACCTTGATGATGAAATCAAAGAACCTTCCTTGTACGGGCCCATGTCCTTGAAACGAAATAGAAAACAAATTGTACCGAACTAGACCAAAGAAATTTTACTACGAAATAAAATAAATACATAGACGAGAGTGATTTTCTGAAAACCTAGAAGAATAAATCAAAGAACCTTATAAGGAAGGGGGATGTATGTCCTTCAAAAGAAACAGAAACCGAATTATTTCAAACTAGACTAAAGAAATTTAAAGCAAACCAAATTGACTAGAACTAAAGACCAAAGTGATTTTCTGATTGTAGTTGACAGATTTCAGAAATCAGAGCCTTGAAGAAATCTTACAAAATCCTTGAAATGAAATAGAAACTGAACCAAATTACACCAAACTAGACTAAAGAAATTTCAGATCAAATAAAATAGAACTAAAGAAAGTGAGAAACTCGACAAGGTCTCCAAACATTCAAGGAGGTGTCCTCGAGACAGATAGTCACCATATTAGAAGGATTTCACACCTCACAGAAATTAAAATTATTCTAAGATTTACTAATTGCCCTTGGAGAAATAGATTATATACGTACTCTTCAAGGATTATAATTTTTATTTTTCAAGGATATGCTTTCGTTATGTCACTTGATACTTCCAGAATTCCACTCATTTCAGCATGAAATTGAATTTCAGAGGTATTCCTCAACAAAAGAAGGATTTCACACTTTAGTAGAGATTGAAGATTCATTGATGAAATAAACAGATTAAAAATCCTTGATAATGATTAATGCTGGAAAGATCCTTGATCATGAAACTAGAAACCTCATCGATCCTTGATTCTGATTTGTGATCTTTTCTTTCAGACCTATTTCAGGGTTGTGGTTTTGGTTAGTTCTTTGTGAGCAGTAAGTTCATTAATGTGATCGAGAAAATGTCCTTCAGACGGAATGTTATTAGTAGAACAAAAGGATTTCACACTAGAAAAAGTGCTATTAGAAAGAGTGCTGTAAGTAGAGTCCCTTGGATTCCTCATTTGTTGAAGATATGAAGATGATTATGAAATTTCAGAGATATTCCTCAACAAAAGAAGGATTTCACACTTAGTAGAGATTGAAGATTCATAGATGAAATAAACATATTAAAAATCCTTGATAATGATTAATGCTGGAAAGATCCTTGATCATGAAACTAGAAACCTCATCGATCCTTGAGCGAGATCTCTTTAATAAATTGGTACTTTGGTTCAAGTTTTGGAGAGAGCCAAAACACCGTGTTCCGGGGTAGGGTATAATATGAATATGTTGGTGACGCCCACCGAATCCAAAATTGTGCAGTTTTATAGACGCACCATCCTGGAGTTCTGCATCTCGAGAATTATAAGTGGGAAACCTGGATAACTGGGAAAAAAATCGTGGCCCTTTCTTTTTTTACTAAAAAAAACCTGTTTAAATAAATGGGAAAATCGAGCCTCTATTAGTGAGAATGACTTTTTCTAGATACTCGGTCCGGAGCCTCTGTAAGTGGGAAAGGTTGCCATGTTCCTACGTCCGTCCGTCCGGAGCCTTCTGCGGACCTCTGTAAGTGGGAAATTGTTGCTAGTAACCCTTAATGACATATTCCTCTTCCTCCAAACCAGTGTTCACATTTGCCTCTATAAGTGGGAATAGGAAAATGGCAACCTCCCTAAGTGGGACACTTTTTAACTGGGAAACCTGGATAAGTGGGGAAAAAAATTGTCGGTCCCTTGCATTCCCACTTAGGCAGGTTCGACTGTGTTATTTTACCTTTACGTTAGGTTTGGCTTGATCGGCCACAGATAAATCTTGGGTGAAAGTTTTTATGTGTTTTTGATACGTGTTTTTTTCGGTTTGTTTTCATTTCTGGTTTGTAAATTTGTGTGTGTGAGTAAGTGCATATCGTGTATCGTGTGTGTATTGGTCAGGTAGATCTCGGTAATCTTGTTCGAGGAGATTGCTAGATGACTATTTATTAGTAAATCGATTTGTTAGTGCTGGATGGCCGAAGGAGTCGATGGGGATACAGGCGTCTTAATCCTGGAATCTGGATCACCATCTGTATGGCATCAGATCCTTTCTTTACTCTGCCATCACCATTCGGCTACAGCTGAAGCCGCTAGAATAACAACATGGGGTACAGACATGTTAATTTGATTTGTATCTGGATTATCACTTGGCTCTTCATTTGTAGAACTCCCCTTGAGACTTCCTCGTCCCTTAAGCAATGTTACACCCCGCGCCGTTGGGCCGGTTTCGTGTGGGTGATATCTTATTTTATAAGTTTCCATTTATTGGTTTTTCAGAACAATTCTCTCAATCAAATAAATAGTCAAAAAATGGTATACCTACCCATCCGTAAAAGCTGGAGCTTGTGCCACGGATGGGAACAATCTTGGTGGGTAATAATATGGGCAGTCACGATCCGAAATCCACAAGGAGATTAATTAGATACTACGCCACTAGTCGTTTTCATTATGCACATTGCAATAGAGTTCTCAGTTTCTCACCGATATTTCGCACGGTATAGGCGCTCCATGCACTTCCCTCAGCTATCATCGAGATCAGAAGTGAAGACAGATTAAGCTAATGAAGTTCGGGCTCAACAAACGAGTTATTAATGATATCCCACTTCAAAGAACAGCGCAGAGAATGGAACACATCACATGCCTTCAGGCACACTCCATTTGTCAAGGGTCTAGGTTTTCCTCACCCTTAAGGATAATTTAACTTGAAGAAACAAAACATAAGGTGGACCTGCCTTATTTTCTGCTAAATGCTGTCCGTTTCGAGATCAAAGAAAACTACACCAGAGAACTCACAACATACAAATGACCGGGCTTACTACTGAAGCTCAAACAGAATTTGAAAATGTTCTACAGCAGAAATACATATCTCAAGTAGAAACGAAACCACTCACGCAAATCTGACCAACAGCACGCAAAACAACAAGAAAAACAAAATGAACCCACAAGGAGATTAATTAGAGACTACGCCACTAGTCCTTTTCATTATGCACATTGCAATAGAGTTCTCAGGTTCTCACCGATATTTCGCACGGTATAGGCGCTCCATGCACTTCCCTCAGCTATCATCGAGATCAGAAGTGAAGACAGTTCGGGCTCAACAAACGAGTTATTAATGGTATCCCACTTCAAAGAACAGCGCAGAGAATGGAACACATCACATGCCTTCAGGCACACTCCATTTTTCAAGGGTCTAGGTTTTCCTCACCCTTAAGAATAATTTAATTTGAAGAAACCAAACATAAGGCAGACCTGCCTTATTTTCTTCTAAATGCTGTCCGTTTCGAGATCAAAGAAAACTACACCAGAGGAACTCACAACATACAAATGACCGGGCTTACTACTGAAGCTCAAACAGAATTTGAAAATGTTCTACAGCAGAAATATCTCAGGTAGAAACGAAACCACTCACGCAAATCTGACCAACAGCACGCAAAACAACAAGAAAAACAAAATGAAACTTGAACAACAACAACAACAACAACAACAGCATGAAACTTGAACACTAACAGCATCAAAGTGAAACACAAAACACAAGAATAAACTGTAGAACAAGGAATTGCCGATAAGAATAGCAACAAAAACAACATCAACAACTCTTGGACAGCGGATATCAAACAAAACCCAACATCAACAAGAAGAAAGAACAATCAAGCTAATTACAGACCTGGAGTGTCAGATAGAAAACGTGCAAGGGAAAAGTTTTGGACGAAATTAGCATCCCATGTCTTGAAAACAGTAGACATAAGAGGGACGCATTGTTCCCCAAGCGCGATAATGCCAGCAATTAAAACTGTACCTCTCCAAAACACAACTCAAGAACATACCAGCTCAAGAACGCAACAGTTTGATGGAAGTTGATGATAATGACCATGCTGAAATTGCTGTTAATGATATACTGTGAGAAATGATAACAACACATATCGTAGGAACACTGCCGGACACCTCAATCACCCGTGTATGAACTCAAGTAGGAACAGAGAAACGTAATGTAATCATTGACGAAGATAAGTGGTTCAGTGAACTGAAAGAACTCGGGAAAAAAGTCCGATCAAACACAAACTCTAAAGTGTGTCCACACATAGTTGACCGGCCGTCGATCAGTTTGGATCGACATCGATCGAAGGCCGTCGACTATGTATAAACACACCTTAATATGATAGAATCTACCTTGTTTATCCTGCCCGAATAGGACTGAAAAGTTCCAATCGAGCACAAAATCAAATAGAATAAACCTTGTTTATGCTGCCCGAATAGCAGTTTTTTATGTGACTACATCCCCCGTGAATGTTCGGGAACACTGAAGTTAGGCCCGCGGACTTTACTTTCCGTGTCCAGCATAGCTCTCATATCTAGTTCATAAAGAAGTCTGGATGGCCGTGTCAGTAGCATGCAAAAGGTCTAGGTCCACGGAAAACAAAGGTTAAGCACGGCTATTGTAGACCAACATATTCATACAGCACACATACATCTCGACATAGATGTTATCCAAATACATTTCAACATACACACGATATAATCCATATTCTGAACAAAGACCAAGTGAACGTCAAGGAAAATAGAAAGAAACTCGTGGAAATATTTCGCTTTCTCAAGGAAAAAATTGCAATTTGTGTTTGGCGAGAGAAAAAATATATGAAAAAATCTAACACTAAAATTAATAATAATGATAACATATATAAAATAACAACAATATTAATAATAATGATAAAATAAAATAGTGATACTATTGCTGAATCTTCATAGAATAGACCTGACGGAGAAAGTATAATAACGTTGCTACGACATACAGGGTGGCGGAAACTGAAAGTCAAACGGTAGTCAAACGGACCTAAGGTCCGAGATCTGGGGTCGCGTAAATTGGAACACATCACATGCCTTCAGACACGCTTCATTTGACAAGGGTCTAGGTTTTCGTTGCCCTTGGGATCAATTTTATTTGAAGAAACCATTTTTTACCTGCCTCGGTGGTTTAGTTGTTAAGACGCTCACCGGGTAATCAGGAGAGCGTGGGTTCAATCCCAGATTTGTAGAAGCTTAACCCATCCTTTAGGGCTGTTTGCCCCTACACCGAAGCCTCAGGGTGGGCTTTTTTGTGGGTACAATCCAAGCCGACAAATGGAATTTTATGCTCGATATTGTTTGAGAGCTAGTTTTATCACAATAATAGAAGTAGCACAATTTTATCACAATAATAGAAGTAGCACAATCACAATAATAATAATAATAGGAGTAGAAGGATTCTTTAGTGATATTCGGCTTTAGCTAAAGTTAGAAATTAGAGGACAAGTTCAACACGATATAAGATAGTTTAGAACGGAGAACTTACCAGGTGTACCTGATAGAACCGCCACACAATCATCAGATCTGTCAGGTGTCAGTTGAAACTGATGAAATTTTCATCAGGTATTATTCTCCATCAGTTCGCCTGATAGACAGACATATTATGTATTGCTGCCACACACTATCAGGTACACCTGATCAGGATAGTGTGTGTGCTTATCAGGTAGACCTGACCGGCGGACCTGATCAGGTGGACCTGATAGTGAGTGGCTGGCCTTAACGTCGAGTTCACAAACATGTTGCACCTAGCTGGAGACTTGCCCTGTTCTGAGTAAAACTAAATGGATATAAGTGAGGTTCTAGGCTAGCTTCTCAGTAGTTCATCTTCGTAGAATCGCGTATCTCAAATGTGTAACTCAAAACATGGATACCCTGGAGCACCAATATTTTTGGCAGGCATCTCACCGAGTGTTTGCGCCCAAAACAATGTCACACCTAATCCAAGTATAAATTAGGGCATATTACCAACAAGGTACCTATATGAGTAGCAAAAGGATACAACAAAAACTGATGGTAGATTTCACCAATCACTTAATGAGAGATTTCACAAATGGGAAAATTTTTGATCATCCAAAAAGGAGTTTTTAAAAACTCCTTTTTGGATCATTGCAATTTTTTTTTTTCATTAGTGAAATCTCTGATTAAAGTCATTGGTGAAATCTACCATAAGTCTGTGTGACTATTAAGGTCTCATTGTCAACCCTGTTCTTTCCCGGCCCCAATTTGAGATTTTTGGTTTGACTATATGTATCTCGAAACAAGTAGCCACTATATGTATCTCGAAACAAGTAGCCACTTACTTTGGTTAACGAACACCTGGTAAAACTGTGACAGGTAGGTGAGAATGGAGAGCCGATCAGGGACGGCATATTCGACCATGTCCTCGGCATCTAGCAGGGCCGGAATGCCCAGGTGTCGCTCGGCGGTGCGGAAGGCCAGTTCGTTATTGCTGTAAATGTTGCGCTGGTCGAGTGAAGCGAAGTCGCTGTGGACAGAAGAGAGGAAAGCGACGGGTTAGATGAAATCCACAGACGGATAGATGAAAGGAAGATGAGAAAGGAGTAGGTCCTTTAGAGAAACATTAAAGTGGTGCCATATTAAACTGTTGAGAGCCAGACTAGTTAGCTTGGAAGGTACCGCGTCTGCCTTGTAAGCGCTAGGCCGCGGGTTTGATTCTCGCCCGGGGCGGATTTTATCCTGAAGGGATAAGGTTCATTCTCTGAACGACTGGCTTTCTCCTATCCTGTCTTCCTACTCTCTTCGATTTCAGGACGATATCAAAACCTCTTAGAAAAAAAAAAGATCCTACATTTCGAGTCTTGCCCTAACAAGAAGGTTTCTCACGTTTTCTCCAAATGGCTAACGCCAATCCTTCCAAAGATAGCGAGCGCGCCTGAAACTCATACCAGTAATGCACCATCAGAAAATAATTAAATGATAATGAACAAGCAATTAATGCATGCAAGAAACCCCGATGCATTCCTAATTGGAAACCAAGTCTTCAACATGTTGCACAAATTTCAGTGCCGCGTCGTGAGACTGAGACTTTCAAAAGACGAAACCGCGGTCTCTCAGACGGTCTGACAGACCTAGATCTGTCAGACGAACTGAGCTTGAGTGGCGGAATCGGAGTTTCGGAACGCAGTCACTCGATTGGGCATCCGACACCCTAGTTTTTTTTTCTCACTGCAAAATTTCATCAGTAAAATTTTTCTTCAAATAATTGATCTCAAGGGTAAGGTAAATCCTTGACAAATCGAGTGTGTCTCAAGGCATGTGATGTGTTCCAATCCACTCGATCCGAAATCCACAAGGAGATTAATTAGATACTACGCCACTAGTCGTTTTCATTATGCACATTGCAATAGAGTTCTCAGTTTCTCACCGATATTTCGCACGGTATAGGCGCTCCATGCACTTCCCTCAGCTATCATCGAGATCAGAAGTGAAGACAGATTAAGCTAATGAAGTTCGGGCTCAACAAACGAGTTATTAATGGTATCCCACTTCAAAGAACTACTGACAGATCTGGATTCTTCCTTTACTTTTTTTT
>NW_007379052.1:39279-70628 GCF_000475195.1 Diaphorina citri
ATTAAGCTAATGAAGTTCGGGCTCAACAAACGAGTTATTAATGGTATCCCACTTCAAAGAACAGCGCAAAGAATGGAACACATCACATGCCTTCAGGCACACTCCATTTGTCAAGGGTCTAGGTTTTCCTCACCCTTAAGAATAATTTAATTTGAAGAAACCAAACATAAGGCGGACCTGCCTTATTTTCTGCTAAATGCTGTACGTTTCGAGATCAAAGAAAACTACACCAGAGAACTGACAACATATATACAAATGACCGGGCTTACTACTGAAGCTCAAACAGAATTTGAAAATGTTCTGCAGCAGAAATACATATCTCAAGTAGAAACGAAACCACTCACGCAAATCTGACCAACAGCACGCAAAACAACAAGAAAAACAAAATGAAACTTGAACACAAGTTTCACACACTAACAGCATCAAAGTAAAACACAATAATAAACTGTAGACCAAGGAATTGCCAATAAGAATAGCAACAAAAACAACATCAACAACAACTTACTCTTGGACAGCGGATATCAAACAAAACCCAACATCAACAAGAAGAAAGAACAATCAAGCTAATTACAGACCTGGAGTGTCAGATAGACACTCGATCCGAAATCCACAAGGAGATTAATTAGAGACTACGCCACTAGTCGTTTTCATTATGCACATTGCAATAGAGTTCTCAGTTTCTCACCGATATTTCGCACGGTATAGGCGCTCCATGCACTTCCCTCAGCTATCATCGAGATCAGAAGTGAAGACAGATTAAGCTAATGAAGTTCGGGCTCAACAAACGAGTTATTAATGATATCCCACTTCAAAGAACAGCGCAGAGAATGGAACACATCACATGCCTTCAGGCACACTCCATTTTTCAAGGGTCTAGGTTTTCCTCACCCTTAAGAATAATTTAATTTGAAGAAACCAAACATAAGGCGGACCTGCCTTATTTTCTTCTAAATGCTGTCCGTTTCGAGATCAAAGAAAACTACACCAGAGAACTGACAACATACAAATGACCGGGCTTACTACTGAAGCTCAAACAGAATTTGAAAATGTTCTACAGCAGAAATATCTCAGGTAGAAACGATACCACTCACGCAAATCTGACCAACAGCACGCAAAACAACAAGAAAAACAAAATGAAACTTGAACAATAACAACAACAACAGCATGAAACTTGAACACTAATAGCATCAAAGTGAAACACAAAACACAAGAATAAACTGTAGAACAAGGAATTGCCGATAAGAATAGCAACAAAAACAACAACTCTTGGACAGCGGATATCAAACAAGAAGAAAGAACAATCAAGCTAATTACAGACCTGGAGTGTCAGATAGAAAACGTGCAAGGGAAAAGTTTTGGACGAAATTAGCAGAAAACAACAACAACAACAACAACTCTTGGACAGCGGATATCAAACAAAACCCAACATCAACAAGAAGAAAGAACAATCAAGCTAATTACAGACCTGGAGTGTCAGATAGAAAACGTGCAAGGGAAAAGTTTTGGACGAAATTAGCATCCCATGTCTTGAAAACAGTAGACATAAGCGGGACGCATTGTTCCCCAAGCGCGATAATGCCAGCAATTAAAACTGTACCTCTCCAAAACACAACAACTCAAGAACATACCAGCTCAAGAACAGAACAGCTCTAGAACGCAACAGTTTGATGGAAGTTGATGATAATGACCATGCTGAAATTGCTGTTAATGATATACTGTGAGAAATGATAACAACACATATCGTAGGAACACTGCCGGACACCTCAATCACCCGTGTATAAACTCAAAAAGTAGGAACAGAGAAACGTAATGTAATCATTGACGAAGATAAGTGGTTCAGTGAACTGAAAGAACTCGGGAAAAAAGTCCGATCAAACACAAACTCTAAAGTGTGTCCACACATAGTTGACCGGCCGTCGACTATGTATGTACACACCTTAATATGATAGAATATACCTTATTTATCCTGCCCGAATAGGACTGAAAAGTTCAAATCGAGCACAAAATCAAATAGAATAAATCTTGTTTATGCTGCCCGAATAGGACTGAAAAATCCTATTCGGGCAGCAGTTTTTTATGTGACTACATCCCGCGTGAATGTTCGGGAACACTGAAGTTAGGTCCGCGGACTTACTTTACTTTCCGAGTACAGCATATCTCTTATATCTAGTCCATAAAGAAATCTGGATGGCCGTGTCAGTAGCACGCAAAAGGTCTAGGTCCACAGAAAACAAACGTTAAGCACGGCTATTGTAGACCAACATATTCATACAGCACACATACATCTCGACAAAGATGTTATCCATATACATTTCAACATACACCAACTAGAAGTGAAAGAAGACGAATAACCAGAAGTTGAAATAGATAATAAAGAAGAAGCGGTCATAGAAGAAAGAAATATAAAAGGAGGAAAAGATAAAAGCAAAACGAAATTAAACAAAATTATTACTCAACGTATTACGAAGATAAACCATCGCGGTGAAAAGCGATAATTCAAAATTTAAATATTAAATCCTCTTTTTTATGTTTCTGTAAGGTTCTTTCTCTAAATGTGCATTGGGGGCTCCGTCAGACAGAAATCGTGGGAAGTAGGACCCAAGACAGCCCAGCCACTCGCTATCAGGAAGACCTGACAACAGGTACACCTGATAGTGTGTGCTCATCAGGTATCAGGTAGACCTGACAACAGGTACACCTGATCAGGTCTACCTGATAGTGTGTGTGTGCTCATCAGGTATCACGTAGACCTGATAGATGGACCTTTTCAGCCGTACCTGTCAGGTATACCTGATATGTAGTAAGTGGCTGGCCAACACAAGGCAGTATGTTGGCGCGGGCTCGGTGCGGTTATGTGTGCCCCCATCTTAACGAGACTATTTTGACGGAGCCTCCTCACAGTGCTCGTAAAGATACTCATCTAGGAGATCCTATAGATTCTAGAATTACGATCAACCATCACTTCTAAATGGGCATTGGGGGCTCCGTCAGACAGAAATCGTGGGAAGTAGGACCCAAGTCAGCCCAGCCACTCGCTATCAGGTAGACCTGACAACAGGTATACCTGATAGTGTGTGTGCTCATCAGGTCTCAGGTAGACCTGACAGATGGACCTTTTCAGCCGTACCTGTCAGGTATACCTGATATGTAGTAAGTGGCTGGCCAACACAAGGCCGTATGTTGGCGCGGGCTCGGTGCAGTTATGTGTGTCCCCATCTTAACGCGACTATTTTGACGGAGCCTCCTCACAGTGCTCGTAAAGATACTCATCTAGGAGATCCTATAGATTCTAGAATTACGATCAACCATCACGATGATAGTAATGGTCTACAATCAGAGAACTTGAAACCCATCTGCCGAGGCTGAGTATGGACTTTTTAAATCTAGGAGATTCACAGGGAGTATTAGATACAGGAAATCTAAGTATACGGACTTTTTTTTTAAGAAATTTGACACAGGGAACTATAACTGCTAAAGTCTTATCGTCCCGAAATCGAAGGCAGAAGGAAGACAGGATAGGAGAAAGCTAGCCGTTATCCCATACGAGGCTGAGTATGGACTTTTTAAATCTAATAGATTCACAGGGAGTATTAGATACAGGAAACCTAAGTATACGGACCTTTTTTTTTTTTAAAGAAATTTGACAGACGGAACTGTAACTGCTAAAGTCTTATCGTCCCGAAATCGAAGGCAGAAGGAAGACAGGATAGGAGAAAGCTAGCCGTTATCCCATCGCATCGGGATAAAATCCGCCCCGAGCTGGAATCGAACTCGTGGCCTAGCGCTTACAAGGCAGACGCGCTACCGACCAAGCGAACTAGGCTGGCTAACCCTAAAGGTCGAACCTTTGAGCTTCATTCCCCCCAACAGCTTAGGCCCCAAAACCGCCTCTCTCTGTTACGATCTCCACCATCTGTACCTTCTCCATATTGCTTGGGTGGTCCCCTGTCTTAATTGATAGGTCTTCAAGAACGAGATTAAAGATTGTAGATGTGAGATAAGAACCCTCCCGACTTGTAGATCCCCCCTGAACCAATTCAAACAGGAATAATTCAAACAGGAGAGAACTTTTAATGTTTCCGAATGCTTCTGTTCGATTCTGTGGTCCAAACAACTCCAAACTGAGATCAAATTTGGCAGAGTTGCTCCAAGATTCTATTGGGACTTTTGGAGCTTCCTTCACGTAAACTCAGAATTTTAGGAAACAGTCTGTAAGTTCCTGAACAAAATCCAAATGACGCCTCTTTCGTGCATACTTCTCGTGCACCATCTAATTTTCGTGGCCTCAAACTCATGAAATATCGATCGGTCAACATCTAATTGGGCCTATCAAGGAGATAAACATCAGATCGAACATCAAAATCATCAGATCAATCATAAGAGCCGCAAAATTCGCAATAACCAACGCTCAATAACATGCTATGCGTCACAAAAACCCAAAATTCGAAAGAAGAAAAAATCTCAAACACGATTCCTCGGCAAAACCTACAATCAAAATTAATTTGCTTAAAAAATGTTTTGTTCTTCTACGATAGTGAGTTATGCAAAGAAAAGAAAACGGGCGAAAGAAACCGCAAAACCGAACTTTTTTTCCACTCCAACAAACATCTTCATATTGTCTGCGGCAAAAAAGACCGCATGACCGCCCAGACCGCGAAACAACCGCATGGCGTCAACTGCATCGCAGCGGAGTTACTAATGTTTCTATAATTAATTCTTCGGAATAGAATTTGGCTGTTAGTTTTTCTGTTTTATGCATGATTCTTTCTTTCATCTTCATTGGCCGCTTCTTCATTCGAGTCGATTTTTCGTCTTGTCTGAACATCCTACCGATTATTTCGCCCGGTTGGGCTATTTTCTCCAACCCTCATCAAATTTTATGAATATCCTACTGATTCTCAAGTAGCAAAAAAGCATCAATTCCAAACATCTGATTCTCAAGTTATAAGTCTATAACTGAGCTATAAAGATTAGGTAGTTCTTTTAAAGCAAACAACTCAAAAAACTTGTGATCAATCATAGTGGATAATTATTTGATCATGTTATTCGTGATAAGTCTGATAACTCTGATAAGGAAATGGCAAAGTGTGTCAGGAGTGTCAGCTAATCAAATAGTGTTCGACCTCCAAAAAAATTTGGTTGGTTGAACCCAAACCACGGATTACATCACGTGATCGTACCATACTGTCTGAGCTGAATGTCCTAGACAAATCTATCCAAATAATATATAATCTGTGTAAAATCTAACCAAATAACGTATAATAATTTTGTGATGAGAGATTTGCCCAAGTCTAACAGAAATAAGATTTTGGGGAAGATTTGTAAAGATGTAATTTGTTGAACAAATTGGTTTTTTGTCTGGGCGAATTTGTGTTGGTGTTTTTTACCATCAACCATTCATCGTAATGATGAGGAAATAAACAAATAATTACCCAAAAAAAGATTAATTAACAAAACATTATTATTATTATACTTTTTTTGAGGTTTGACAGAGGGAACTGGAACATCGGGAGTCTTATACTCCCGAAATCGAGAGAATGAGTACAGGACAGTAAAAAGCAAGAACGAATCTTATCTGCTCAGGATAAAGCTTGTTTAGGGCGGACATCGAACCCCCAACCTAGCGCTTATAAGGCGACAAACGGGTTCAGAACGCAGCGCGAACGGTAGTAAAAGTGATAATGTTCAGGACTGTGTACACAACATGTTTATAAACATTGGAGAATCATAGTAATTGTCTCAGCCATGGCGAGCTCTGGTCTTAATGTAAAGACAAGAGTTACTGTTACCCATTACGCTAGGATAGTATAGTGGGTGACGCTAAAACTAAGAGCTCGGCTTACTGTAGACCTCTCTCAGAAACTGAAGGGTGGTCTTTTGTTTCAGACAAAAAAGGAATCCATGGCATTACACCCCGCGCCGTTGGGCCGGTTGCGTGTGGGTGATATCTTATTTTATAAGTTTCCATTTATTGGTTTTTCAGAACAATTCTCTCAATCAAATAAATAGACAACAAATGGTATACCTACCCATCCGTAAAAGCTGGAGCTTGTGCCACGGATGGGAACAATCTTGGTGGGTAATAATCTGGGCAGTCGTGAGCTGCTTGCTTGGGTGACTATCAATTGTGTGCTTCTCCGGGCCCACTCAGGCTGGACGAAGGTAATCTGAGGTGTAGCTTGTCCCCGAATGGAGAGTGAAAGCCCCGTCAGTAAAAACCTTGCGCTGTGTCCACACATATTCGACGGCCGTCGATCGGTGTCGACTGAAACCGTCCATACTGCCTCGACAACATAGATTCACCTCGTCGATCTACGGTCGTCGACTATGGGTGGAGTTGAGGGCAGACACAGCTGTAGCAGTTATACAGTGTCGTTAAAATCTCTATCAAACTGTCCCAAAGTCCGTCACTGCAAACAATAGTGTTGGTTTTAGTGAATGTTCGGTTAGCCGCGAGCTATTCCAGATTATGTATCTTTTCTTTATTAATTCTTCTCTTAACAGTCAACTGATCGTTAACTGTTAAGAGCTATATGCTGCCCATTCTCGTAGTCCTGAGAACCGCAGCTTTACCAAGTGTGTCAAGTAATGTCCAGCCAATGTTGCCTTCTTTAGGTTTATTATTATTATTTATCAGTATTGTACTATCTGTGGGTTTATATTACGAGGAGGTTTGAAGTTAATTATTTCTTGTGGTATTGGTTTCACTTTCACAGAGTTCTTTTTTTCTGGATTGCTCTTTGTTTTTATTGTCCTGGAGTATTCTATTGTGTGAATGGTCGTCCTGTAGGTCTGCGGTACTTTAAACGTTTCCTGTTTGTGGTGCTAAGTCTTTTCCTGCCTCGGTGGCGTTCGAAAAGCAAGATTAAGATACGAAAGAGGCATAACTACTATGAAAAAGAGTAACAAACTGAACCGACACAGTTCAAACGCTTCGCGCTATTGGTGCAAAGGTTTAGTGCAACTTTTCAAATTAATAACAAACTAATCCGATGCAAAATTAGCATTTAAAAGTTACAATGTTGCCTGAGAACAAACACTTCACGAGAGTACTGAATGTCAGATCTAACACACATAGTTTACCGGCCGTCGACTATGTATGTACACACCTTAATATGATAGAATATATCTTATTTATCCTGCCCGAATAGGACTGAAAAGTTCCAATCGAGCACAAAATCAAATAGAATAAATCTTGTTTATGCTGCCCGAATAGGATTGTCTCAGCCATGGCGAGCTCTGGTCTTAATGTAAAGACAAAAGAGTTACTGTTACCCATTACGCTAGGATAGTATAGTGGGTGTCGCTAAAACTAAGAGTTCGGCTTACTTCCAAGTTAAGAAAACTGAAGGGTGGTCTTTTGTTTCAGACAAAAAGGGCCTCCATGGCTTGATGGTCCCCAAAAATTACTGTATTACGGCAAAAGAAACGAGCCTTTTTAAGAAATCTCCTACACATTTAGCAATGTCACAAATATGTATGTAGCTATTTATGTTTGTGGCATTTCTGGATCTTGCGACTTCATGAGACTACTTCTCCGTTCCGGTCTTGAGAAATCTAAGTTTCTGACAAGATCGTTTCTTGACCTACCCTGTACTTGGAGTTGAGACTGTAACCAAGAACCAAGTCTATTTTCTACCTACCTGATGTGGCTTGCATTTCGTACCGCCATTATGTAACCGAGTAGTCTATACTGAGAGACAACACTCTAGCCTGGTCCAGACGCTATGATTTGGATTTTTGTTTTAAATTGTGTTAAGTTAAGCATATTTAAATGCTTGTTACAAAAAAATATCGTTCCCCGATTATTACACCTAGATAAATTTTATGACTTGACTTGGACTCGAACCACCAACCTCCAGATCCAAAGTAAAACGCCTTAACAACTGCACCAATGAGGTTGGTCACACGCTACCATTTATCGGCAGATCACTGGCGAAACCTGGCGGTGTTTCCCCGTAAACGTGTTCACGCCACTGCGATAGTATGAGTTATCTACCAACTAAGTCTAAACTTTTTAAAAGAGGTTTGATAGAGGGAACTATAACAACAGACGTCTTATCGTCTCGAAACCGATGACAGTTGGAAGGCTGGATAGGAGAAAGCCAACTATTCCGAGAACGAAACTTATCTGTGTAGTATCACTCATGAGATGAGCGAGAAGAGACACAGACCTTCCCATTCAGGTGCTGGGTTAACACCAGAACGATCGTGGAAATTCAACTCGGGACCTTGTACTTGACAAGCCGTCGCGTTACTAATGACCCAATGGTCCAATGGCTGGATTACAGGAGGCCACTAGGCATTTCAGTTACTTGCAACTGACGTCCAATAGCATTCAGTCCAGTTGGAAGAATTGCAATTCCGTACAATAACTAGACTAGAATGTTACTAGACGCCAGTGGTGGCCCGTAAACACTTTAGCTATGAGACTCGTGTAATAGAGTCATTAGGTATTTAATAATCATGAGGTAATCCAGTCATAAGTTATGGCATATTTTTTTAGGACCATATTTTGGTAGAAAAAGTGTCATATTTGGCGATCTCTGGTCATAACAGTTAACAGGGTCCTGCGGGATCACCAAGTTCGGCCCTGATGCCATCTCATTGTCGCTACGTAGACCCCGTTTTCTTCGCGTAAATTGAGTACATGTCACTCATCATACATTCTGCCATTGTGGCACTGATGGCACATTGTCATATTTGGCGATCTCTGGTCATAACAGTTAACAGGGTCCTGCGACTCCTGCGGGATCACCAAGTTCGGCCCTGGCCATCTCATTGTCGCTACGGAGACCCCGTTTTCTTCGCGTAAATTGAGTACATGTCACTCATCATACATTCTGCCATTGTGGCACTGATGGCACATCTTCATAGAATAGACCTGACGGAGAAAGTATAATAACGTTGCTAAGTCATACAGGGTGGCGAAAACTGGAAGTCAAACGGACCCAAGGTCCGAGATCTGGGGTCGCGTGAATTGGAACACATCACATGCCTTCAGACACACTTCATTTGACAAGGGTCTAGGTTTTCGTTGCAGTCAAACGGACCTAAGGTCCGAGATCTGGGGTCGCGTGAATTGGAACACATCACATGCCTTCAGACACACTTCATTTGACAAGGGTCTAGGTTTTCGTTGCCCTTGGGATCAAAGAGACCTTTTTTTATCTGCCTCGGTGGTTTAGTTGTTAAGACGCTCACCTGGTAATCAGGAGAGCGTGGGTTCAATCCCAGATTTGTAGAAGCTTAACTCATCCTTTAGGGCTGTTTGCCCCTACACCGAAGCCTCAGGGTGGGCTTTTTTGTGGGTACAATCCAAGCCGACAAATGGAATTTCATGCTCGATATTGTTTGAGAGCTAGTTTTATCACAATAATAGAAGTAGCACAATCACAATAATAATAATAGGAGTAGAAGGATTCTTTAGTGATATTCGGCTTTAGCTAAAGTTAGAAATTACACAATAATAATAATAGGAGTAAAAGGATTCTTTAGTGATATTCGGCTTTAGCTAAAGTTAGAAATTAGAGGATAAGTTCAACACAATATCTTTCAATCGGACCTTTGGGGACAACGAAGAAGGCAAAATCCTGTACTTGTACTTCAGTACAAACCATATCTTTCAGGAATAGGCTTTCAATCGGACCTTTGGGGACAACGAAGAAGGCAAAATCCTGTACTTGTACTTCAGTACAAACCATATCTTTCAGGAATAGGACACTAGAAGTTTTTACAGTTTTCGGATGCTCTTCTATGTGGGACACCCTGTAGAGAAACTTGCTGGTACGTTATATTCACGTCTCATGTCCACGCATTGTCATGGCCATTGTCAGGTACTCTCTTTCAAAAAGCCCACTCTGAGACTTAGGTATGAGGTAGACAGCCCCTAAAGTTGGGTTAAGCTTATACGAATCTACTACAGTAAAGGGCTCTTAAGTCCTATTCGAGCAATATAAAAAAGCACTCTTATTATCTAAAGAAGGACTCGTAAAATTTGTAGCCAAAACCAAATGTCAGCCCAAAGCAAATCACCCTAGTTAGGGCTGATTGAAAGGCTGACGAAAAACGCCGACCCCGTCTGTACACGGGAAAAGGCAAAGAAGGAAAAAAAAAATTTTATCTAAAGAAGGAAACTTAAATCAATGATTATTGTCTGTATGCCTCTTTCGAGTATTTGGACCACGAACAGGCTAAACCTCTCAAAATCTCGAGTACACTTACATGCGAGCCATTTTTTTTTATGAGCCATTAAACAGTTTCAGTCCTTGGCTAACAATAAAATTCGAGGCATACTTTTGCGAAAACTATTTGAAAGCTCTTCGTGTCCCACATTGTTAATGACGCCAGTGCGTTGTATTTTACTATCTTGATGCGTGTAGAGACTGTAGAGTGTAAGTAAGTACTCTTACTCTGGGTATATGAGAAATCTGTGATACTGATAAGTGTAATGTAAATGTAAATGCAGTTTCTTTGTGTTATTATGTCACAACTTTGGTGCTCACTGCAGCATTGTAGGATTTTCCCAATATCTGAGCAGAAAAGAACCACCCATGAGGGGCATTGCGCTACGGATGGTTCTTTTCCGCTTAATGCTGTTTATTAGATACAGGGAACTATAGTAAAGTAACAATGAAGGTCTTATACTCCCGAAATCGAAACAGGATAGGGGAAAGCCAGCCGTTCCGAGAACGAACCTTGTTTGATTAGGATAAAGTTCGCTCCGGGCGGGAATCCGCGACCTACTGCTTACATGGCAGATGCGCTACCCTCCAAGCTAACTAGACTTAAGTGCGTGTTACCGTGTAGAGTGTGTTGATAAGTATTCTAACTCAGGGTATATGAGAAATCTGTGATAATGATGAGTGTTTGTTCTATATTCTGTACATTGAAAAGTGGTTCATGTTAAATGGAGAAATTCAAGTAGGAAAAACGCCTCAGTAAGTGTGTTGATAAGTACTTAAACTGGGAATATGAGAATTCAGTGTAAGTGCTTGTCCTATATTCTGTACATTGAAAAGTACTTGTACTAGTTTCTGTTAAATGGAGAATAGAAGTCTAAGGAATTGGCCTATCTTTTGTACGGTAATCCAGTTTCTGTTGAAAATTAGAAAGAAAATCGCCTCAAATAGCGGTGATGTCCTAGGTATTTTCGAAACAGCTAATTCTAAACAAAAATCTGGTGTGAACATCACACGACTTTCCTTATCCTATTGAATGATGCTTATTTGAGTGTTCTTTTACCCTAACTTTTACAATATCTCTAACAGTTTAGTCGGTATAGCTGAAAACCGCCAAAAAAACGGTCGAAATCTGTCCAAAAGCGGTAAAAATACCGCCAACCGCAGCATCTATCTAAAAGGAAAGTAAAAAGCAGGACCTTGAATAAGATGGTGCATGGCTATGGATATTATTTTTTTCCATCTCTCATCCATTTTCTGCCTGCTACCTTTGCTATTGAGTCCTTCGAGGTGGTCGGTGGATGTCCTTTTCCTCCCTTTCTTCTCTCTCTAGGATAGAACCAAATGGTTCCTAGATTCAATCACTTCTAGCATTACAGAATTCATACATCAACTCTACATATCCCTTCTCATCATCTCATCATATGATTAGAGAATTCCACACAGCAAAACTGGCAAGGTATAGCAAAAAAAAATATCAGCAGTATCCTCGACTATCAAGATAGGTAGGGTCTCTTTCTCTTTCAATCTAGAAATGTACTGCCTCAGGCATAAATTGCAATGAACACTCAAGAATATGTAAAAGTTCGGATTAAATACGTCGCTTCCCTCTATTACACCTTCTCGATGCTCTATGCGCTAGGTACATATATGCTCATCTTTTGGAATTTATTAGAGTTCCACTCTATATCGATATAGTATGATTCTGATTCCCCGCTATACAGGAGATGATAAACAAACTCTTCGAATAATGAAGAGGGGGGCACGGTTGGTCCAGTGGTAACGCGCTTGCTTGCCATGCAGAAGGTCCCGGGTTCGAATCTCACCATCGACAAAAAAAAATTGTACTCGTTTTTCGATTGCAAATATTTCAACGGGTTACTTTCTGGTGTTCTCGTGTTGACCCAGCACCTAAATGGGAACATTATCTTCACCATCAACTTGTATGATTGTTCCTTACGTGTGTTGGGATGTATTTTGGTTGCTTTGGTACATACTAAACTTATGGATGGTCCTCTTCATAGAAGCTTAACCCATCCTTTAGGGCTGTTTGCCCCTACACCTAAGCCTGGGAGTGAGCTTTTTGTGTATATGGATGGAGCAGTCTGGTATAACCAACCAAGTGATCAGTGATCAAGGGGCTTGGTATTTGCATTTCATATTTGACGTCTTATGAGAGGCATACTACGAGATGGGCATGCTACGACACAGGCCACATGCGTCTAATGTAGCAGTTGTTTCATTGCTATACGAAATAAAAACGGCGGTGGAACACTCATATGACCAAGTCCCAAATGGGCATGTCTCTACATAATTTTAGTCCAGGATAAATGCCAGCCATTCCGCCCAGACCATCCAAGCGTGTGTGGCGGAAATAAACTTCAGACCGAGGTCTCTTGACGATTTGAGCGCGAGTGCGGGCAGTTCTGAATGCGGGTACTTTAGGTCCTGGTTTAAGCGTATTCTCATGGGAATACGGTAACAATAAAAGGTTTCCAAGCGGTCACCCATCGAAGTACTTGCAAAATACGAGTACATCATCCCTTTCAGAAAATGGAGGTTTACAGCCACCTCAACCACTCACCCTCAATGACCAGCCACTTCGGCTAACCATATGCAATGCAAGAACAAAGAACCTCGACGAAACAAGAACGATTTAAGGGGTTTAATGTCAATAGGATTAATTGAGGTTTTTAGGGACTGGGGATTTACCTTCTATTCAGTATTCGGTGACAAACTACCCGACTCCTCACATTAACCTCACCCAGTCGTGATTTGTATAAATATGAAGATACCCTCCTATCTTTCCCCCATTTACATTAACAAGCACCAAACCTTGGGGATTGTTGGGGATACTTTTGTCTCTAATTAGAATGAGTGACATATTTACGAGATATTTGGATAAGGGGGATGTGTTTGGTTATTATACATAATATGGTCGTCAAAGCATGTGCACAATATAGATAGGGCAAGAAATAGAAGAACTATTTGTCCCTCTACATGCTTTTGCCATTTTTTTAATCACACTTCTGTGATCTTAAAAAAAAAAAAAAGTCTGGTATTCGGTACTGTATAAACGATCTTCATTGGAAGCAGGGTTACTGGGGCATGAGAATTGTTTTGAATTGCCATAATATGCTCTCATAATGCTTCTTCTTGTAATCGGCTGCACTAGAATTGTAATATTATTGCTTACACGTCTTGTAGTACTTGCTTTGTAGTTCAGAAATCTACTACAGATTTGCTTTGGCTCTCGAGATCTGTGGTTGACTCTAGGTGGTTGTCGTTGTCCTCATGAGACCATCATCTGTATTCACTAAAGTTTCGAACTAGCTAGCGGCGATAGCACGTTAGATGCCCCAGCTCCCCAGGGGATTACTGCCAGCCCAACAAAAATAAACTAAAAACATTAAAAACACCAAACAAGATTCTTTGAAAACAGTGGATCATCTTGAATTGAAGATCTACCATTGATGGTAACCAGATGGTGGTGAAACTGCAGGTCATTTGGATCTCTTGTAAACAAAAACCATCTGCATTCTGTCATCTGAGGTCCGAATTTGAGCCTTGTTTCGAAGACTCCTCACTCCAAACATTTCTCCTGTCGATGTCGTAGAAATAAAAAGTCCAGGGGAAAACAGCCTTTTTGTCATTTAAAGTACAAATTTGAGCCCTGTTTCAAGGATTACTTTGAGTCACAAAAGATCGAACCAGGTCGTAGTGACATGGGGCGTTTATTGTAGCCGATGGCCCTACTTATACCAAAGGACCACTTTTCATTTTGCAATTCTCTCATTATATTCACACAATCGTTTCTTCAATCATCACTACACACAGGATAATAATGGGTTTTTAAATTTAACTACTAAATAACTCACGATACAACCCTGTAAAAAAAAGGTAATCCAATAAATTCGCCTTGAAACCATTGCTCTTCTAGTAGGGCAACACTATGCAAGAGTCGCATCATCCGTACCATCACCACGACATACTAAACTTATTATGGATGGTCCTCTTCATAGACGCTTAACCCATCCTTTAGGGCTGTTTGCCCCTACACCTAAGCCTGGGAGTGATCTTTTTGTGTATATGGATGGAGCAGTCTGGTATAACCAACCAAGTGATCAGTGATCAAGGGGCTTGGTATTTGCATTTCATATTTGACAACCAACTCCAGCTAAACAAAAATCTCCTCAAACCTAACGATGTTATGATAATGATCTTCAAAAATCTATGAAGACCAACAAAATTCTCGTACTGATGTACCTGCAAGAGGCGCTTAGTATTTATGGTGAATTTATTGGTACATACTAAACTTATGGATGATCCTCTTCGTAGAAGCTTAACCCATCCTTTAGGGCTGTTTGCCCCTACACCTAAGCCTGGGAGTGATCGTTTTGTGTATATGGATGGAGCAGTCTGGTATAACCAACCAAGTGATCAGTGATCAAGGGGCTTGGTATTTGCATTTCATATTTGACAACTTCGGCTAAAATTCCTGAAGGCTCTTTCAACACGGTCTGATGGCCTTGGTTTCATTATTGCTCATCGTTATTATATGTTTTTGGATACCTAATTGTTGACTCTAATCTCCCTACTTCGTAGGCTTTATCAAGGACATTTCCTTGGGTTTCATGTTCCACCAGTGGCCGACCCTTTCCAAGAGCTTCCCAAGGTCTCCGTCGACACGGCCGCCCGGCCCTGACTCCCAACACATATGCCTCGCGGCCCACAAGCTATTACAAACCAAGTTACATTCGAAACTCTCAGCTCTGAGGCAAAAACCAGTTCCAAGCCTCTGCCTTGATATTTAGGTCAGTGTATTAAACTTGTGCTTTTTTTACGATATTCCTGCCTCTCTTTGCATATGCCCACATATGTCACAGGTACGGCCTTCGCCAATAATGTTTGCTCCTTTTTTGGAAGAGGTTTGATAGAGAGAACTGTAACTGCCAAGGTCTTATCGTCCCGAAATCTAAGAGAGAAGGAAGAAAGGATAGGAAAAAGCCAGCCGTTCCGAGAACGAACATTATTCGTTCACGATAAAATCAGCCCGGGCGGGAATTGAACCCCCGGCCTAGCGCTTACATTTTCAAAGAAGAAAGGATAGGAAAAAGCCAGCCGTTCCGAGAACGAACATTATTCGTTCACGATAAAATCAGCCCGGGCGGGTATTGAACCCCCGGCCTAGCGCTTACATTTTCAAATTCCATGACTTTTTCAGGTTTTTCCATTATCCGGATTGTCCAATGGGTTTGTACTCAACAACCTTCAAGAGGTCAACTGAAAAGTTATGGGTACAAAAATTCCATACAATACCCGGACAAAAAGCCGAATCTGAGGATTAGGTGTAGGGGCTAGACAGCCCTAAAGGATGGGTTAAGGTTCTACGAATCTACTTTGTTAATTTGTTTATCTTTGTGACTAAAGCTACTACTCAAACTGTTTTGGAACTTTCTCACTACACCTGTGCTAGCTTCTCATTTCTGAACAGTTCCCAGACAATCTATCACCTCCCACGACGATAACTTTCTGTGTTTGTGACAGAGTCAATTTTGTTGAAATACCTACAGACCTCTTCTGTACTGGCGATGGCGTTTCAAGTGGTAGCTCATAGCTCAGTGGTACTGTAGACCCTAATGAGAAGTCTTGCTGAAGACGTTTAAGAGAGGGAACAGCAAGGTCTTATCGTCCCAAAATCAAAGGGCCCACCGGAGAACATGTGAGGCAGTCAGAGAGAACGAGTCTTATGCCTGAGGCAGTACATTTCTAGATTGAAAGAGAAAGAGACCCTACCTATCTTGATAGTCGAGGATACTGCTGATATTTTTTTTTTGCTATACCTTGCCAGTTTTGCTGTGTGGAATTCTCTAATCATATGATGAGATGATGAGAAGGGATATGTAGAGTTGATTAAGTACGGCCTTCGCCAATAATGTTTGCTCCTTTTTTGGAAGAGGTTTGATAGAGGGAACTGTAACTGCCAAGGTCTTATCGTCCCGAAATCTAAGAGAGAAGGAAGAAAGGATAGGAAAAAGTCAGCCGTTCCGAGAACGAACATTATTCGTTCACGATAAAATCAGCCCGGGCGGGAATTGAACCCCCGGCCTAGCGCTTACATTTTCAAATTCCATGACTTCTTCAGGTTTTTCCATTATCCGGATTGTCCAATGGGTTTGCACTCAACAAACTTCAAGAGGTCAACTGAAAAGTTATGGGTACAAAAATTCCATACAATACCCGGACAAAAAGCCCAATCTGAGGATTAGGTGTAAGGGCTAGACAGCCCTAAAGGATGGGTTAAGCTTCTACGAATCTACTTTGTTAATTTGTTATCTTTGTGACTAAAGCTACTACTCAAACTGTTTTGGAACTTTCTCACTACACCTGTGCTAGCTTCTCATATCTTAACAGTTCCCAGACAATCTATCACCTCCCACGACGATAACTTTCTGTGTTTGTGACAGAGTCAATTTTGTTGAAATACCTACAGACCTCTTCTGTACTGGCGATGGCGTTTCAAGTGGTAGCTCATAGCTCAGTGGTACTGTAGACCCTAATGAGAAGTCTTGCTGAAGACGTTTAAGAGAGGGAACAGCAAGGTCTTATCGTCCCAAAATCAAAGGGGAAGGAAGACAGGATAGGAGAAAGCCAACTGTTCTGAGAACGAACCTTATCTGTTAGGGATAAGGTTCGCCCTGGGACTGGGTTGTCTCTTGTCTCATTAATCTCATTATATCAACCGAATCGGTTGATATAATCGGTTGAACCGATCCGATCAACAAGGGTATAAAGTGCCTCCAATTTCTTCGCCTGGGCTCTTTCCTCATCCAAAGTGTATTTAGTTCTGTTAAAAAAAAAGAGACATTTCTTCGTTCGTTCAATGACACCGAAGAAGCCAAAAAGATCCAAACTCCAAAATTTCTCGTTTTCAATAAATAAATTAACAAAAATGTTTCACTTCTCATATCTTAACAGTTCCCAGACAATCTATCACCTCCCACGACGATAACTTTCTGTGTTTGTGACAGAGTCAATTTTGTTGAAATACCTACAGACCTCTTCTGTACTGGCGATGGCGTTTCAAGTGGTACTGTAGACCCTAATGAGAAGTCTTGCTGAAGACGTTTAAGAGAGGGAACAGCAAGGTCTTATCGTCCCAAAATCAAAGGGACTTGTCAGGTCTACCTGGTACCTGATGAGCACACACACTATCTCACTATCAGATAGACTCATAGACCTGGTGTACCTGTTAGGTCCACCTGATAGTGTGTGGCTGGGTTTACTATGTGCTGCACAGTATTATTATCATATTGCTATGTGCTTCACTGTATTGTCTATGAGGTCTCTGAGAAACCTACGAGTACGAGACCAATATACCAATGGAAATAATAGCATAGTACTATGAATTCTCGAGTATGGATGATCTCAGAATAGTTCACAACCACAGCGTGTAACAAACTAACTAACTAGGTTGATCTTCTCGCCCATCTGATGAGAGGCATACTACGGGATGGGCATGCTACGACACAGGCCACAAGCGTCTAATGTAGCAGTTGTTCCATCACTCAACAACCTTCAAGAGGTCAACTGAAAAGTTATGGGTACAAAAATTCCATACATGTGCAATACCCGGACAAAAAGCCCAATCTGAGGATTAGGTGTAGGGGTTAGGATGAGTTAAGCTTCTACGAATCTACTTTGTTAATTTGTTATCTTTGTGACTAAAGCTACTACTCAAACTGTTTTGGAACTTTCTCACTACACCTGTGCTAGGTTCTCATTTCTTAACAGTTCCCAGACAATCTATCACCTCCCACGATGATAACTTTCTGTGTTTGTGACAGAGTCAATTTTGTTGAAATACCTACAGACCTCTTCTGTACTGGCGATGGCGTTTCAAGTGGTAGCGCCCGGAGGCATCGGTTGTCATAGATTATAAATATCATTTTAAAAGAGCTCATTTGAAGACTATTTAGTGAGGAATTAGGTTTGCATCCTGGAGCTAACTCGGACTGTTAGTAGATTAGTAGAAGTTCTTCTAGGATTCAGGCGATGTTTTGTAATTTGGTAGGATTTCTTGGAAATGAGAAGAATCTATGAGGTCTTTTCTGCCATGAGGAATCAGGATGGATGAGTTTCATTTGAAATGGTAGGAGTGAAGGCTCTGTTTTATTCAGAAGGAAGACAGGATAGGAGAAAGCCAACTGTTCTGAGAACGAACCTTATCTGTTAGGGATAAGGTTTGCCCTGGGACTGGGTTGTCTCTTGTCTCATATCAACCGATCCGATCAACAAGGGTATAAAGTGCCTCCAATTTCTTCGCCTCGGCTCTTTCCTCATCCAAAATGTATTTAGTTCTGTTAAAAAAAAAAAGAGACATTACTTTGTTCGTTCAATGACACCGAAGAAGCCAAAAAGATACGAACTCCAAAATTTCTCGTTTTCAATAAATAAATTAACAAAAATGTTTCACATTTAATTTCGGTAAATTTATGTGTTCGCCAAAGGTGACTTGTTTTAACTAACTAAACAGTTAACTAATTAACGTACACGATAACAGGGAATGGCGCCACTTACATGGCAGATGCTGTTAGTAGATTAGTAGAAGTTCTTCTAGGATTCAGGCGATGTTTTGTAATTTGGTAAGATTTCTTGGAAATGAGAAGAATCTATGAGTTTGCATCCTGGAGCTAACTCGGGCTGTTAGTAGATTAGTAGAAGTTCTTCTTGGTTCCAGGCGATGTTTTGTAATTTGGTAGGATTTCTTGGAAATGAAAGAATCTATGAGGTCTTTTCTGCCATGAGGAATCAGGATGGATGAGTTTCATTTGAAATGGTAGGAGTGAAGGCTCTGTTTTATTCAAAATTGTGAAACTGAAGGCTATTTTTGATGCTTGTTTGTTTAATTAAATAGTTTTGGTGTTTGTTTATTTGTTTGCTGAACGATTCAAACTTGTGAAGGACTTTCTAGAATCCGGAATAGGAAATTTTTCCTCAAATAATTGATCTCAAGGGTAAGGTAAACCCTTGACAAATTGAGTGTGTCTCAAGCTCTCAAGGCATGTGATGTGTTCCAATCCACTCGATCCGAAATCCACAAGGAGATTAATTAGAGACTACGCCACTAGTCGTTTTCATTATGCACATTGCAATAGAGTTCTCAGTTTTCGGAATAGGATTGATTAGTCATTTAAAATGGTTACACAGAAGGCTTTTTTGGTTGAAGGTCCGTTCTTTGATTTATTTACATGTCCAGAATGAAAATTTGTGAAGTCATTTCTGGTATGAGCAATGGGATCGAAATGGTTACACAGAAGACTTTTTTGGTTGAAGGTCCGTTCTTTGATTTATTTACATGTCCAGAATGAAAATTTGTGAAGTCATTTCTGGTATGAGCAATGGGATCGATTAGTCAGTCAAAATCGGAGTTCATTTGTTTGAACTTAATTGGGAATTTAGGGGCTTCGTAATAACAAAACCTATAATAGTACTTATTTATGGAGCTGGAATAGGACTAAATGACTCTTTACCTCAGTAGTAGGCTACTACAATTTATAACAAACCCTTTAGTAGGTGAGGGTTTTTTGGCTACTACTATTAGGGAAAAGGGACTTAGTAGTAGTAGTCTTACTGCTAGTGTGAGGGCCTTTTGGGTACTAATGCTAGGGTAAAGGGAATTAGCAGTAGTCTTACTGCTTGGGTGGGGGCGTTTTTCCTACTATTGCTTGGGAAAGGGACTTAGTAGTAGTCTTACTGCTTGGGTAAGGGCCTTTGCTAAGTTAAGGGCCTTTCATCAGTTCTACGGTTCACTGAACTACTTGTTTATTCTTTGAACAGAACTTCTATAAGTTTAACGACTTTCGAGTTGCGTTTTTATGACTCTTTGGAGCATTGCTGGATTGTTGCGCGAGGTTTTTAATAGCATTGTTTTGCTTTTACTTCGGCTCAACGGTTTAACCAAAGCAATACGGTACGGGTACCGTATTGCTTTGGTTAAACCGTTTTAGCCAGCCTAGTTAGCTTGGTTGGTAGCGCGTCTGCCTTGTAAGCTATGTGGATTGGATGAAGATTTAAACATATTTTGGCAATTATCCCCCACACACGATTTTTTGGTTCTACGATATTTTTTTCAGTTTATACGCAATAATTCAATAAGGAAAAGTCATTAACCTTGATATATCGTGATATCGGCACGATGTTTGTGTAGTTTGAAGTTTTCGAGGTCAACCGAATTTGAAATTTTGACGCTGAAGTTCAATCAAAGTGTTGGTGAAAACGTGCCCGCGCATAAACATCAGAATTGCCAGAGAGTGGACGTAGAAACTTAGAGTTGGAGGAGTGTGGAGATGTGAGAAGAGTGAGTGAGTTGAGTTAGTTAGTTGTAAAAAAGAACTACTCTTTTCAGTGAACTACTCAGTCAGTGACTCAAACCTTGAAACTTGTACTTACCCAATTTCAAATCCCTATAGTCCTATAGGTTAATGAATTTTCAGTGAACTACTCAGTCAGTGACTCAAACCTTGAAACTTGTACTTACCCAATTTCAAATCCCTATAGTCCTATAGGTTAATGAATCGGATGGAGGAACAGAAGGGTTGAAATAAATAGGTATAGGGAGTTAGAATCTGAGTAGTCCACTGAAAAAGAGTAGTTCTTTTTTATAACTCACTCCTTACACATCTTTAATGACTGAGTATATTAGCATTTAGCATGAATGTATTTGCCCCTATAGCCGGGTCACGAACCTACAAAACTCTAGATTTCATATTTCAATGATCCAGAAATTGACCACACATCACTTCACAACCTACAGCTCAGATCAGTTGCGTGTACAGCTATTAGAATCTGAGTAGTCCACTGAAAAAGAGTAGTTCTTTTTTATAACTCACTCCTTACACATCTTTAATGACTGAATATATTAGCATGAATGTATTTGCCCCTATAGCCGGGTCACGAACCTAGAAAACTCTAGATTTCATATTTCAATGATCCAGAAATTGACCACACATCACTTCACAACCTACAGCTCAGATCAGTTGCGTGTACAGCTCCTTTAATGACTGAATATATTAGCATGAATGTATTTGCCCCTATAGCCGGGTCACGAACCTAGAAAACTCTAGATTTCATATTTCAATGATCCAGAAATTGACCACACATCACTTCACAACCTACAGCTCAGATCAGTTGCGTGTACAGCTCATAGAGAGGGCAACACACCCAATTACTGAATACCAAGCCACTTACACGCAAGGGTATACTTACCAAAGTACTTCACATACTAATTTTAAAACTCTCTCACAGCTAGGGAACTTACCTGAAAACAAACAAAGGAAAAGAAAATTAGTCGGTTGTTAACGAAAGATCAGCTTGGACTGACTTTGATTTACGTGACTATGCCAAAAGCATCAAATAATACTGGTTATAGGTTTCATTGAGGGATCTTCTTCTCCCGAAATCGAAGAGAGAGGGAACAGGATAGACGGATTTCTTGGAAGCGAGCTACATAGGTAAACAATCCTTTTCTTAACGAGGATTGAAGGAGGGAACTGTAACAATGGAGGTCTTACCGTCCCGAAATTGAGAGAGGGAAGACAGGATAGGTGAAAGCCAACCGTCCCGAGATTAAACCTGATTTTTTAGGAGTTTTGATAGAGAAAACTGTAACAACGGAGGTCCTATCGTCTCGAAATCGAAGAGAGATGGAGGACAGGATAGGAGAAAGCCAGCCTTTCCGAAAACGAACCTCATCTGTTCAGGGAAAAGCTCGCCCCGGACGGCAACCGAAACCGAACCGCGACCAAGCGCTTACAAGGCGAAATACCTTCCAAGCGAACTAGGCTGAATATTTCAAGGGGGCCAGCCCTTGAAATATTCTTTCAAGCAATTCGAGTATAGAAGACGAAATTTTTTATCACTGTTACCTATGCCAACAAAACAACTGAATGCTAGATAAATAATCCCGCTAAATCTACATAAGATAAACCTACACTTGGCGGCAAAAATTTGGACACGTTTGCTTTCCTAGTTCTCTACTCTGACAGACTTAGGCCAGTCACTCACTACCAGGTACACCTGATTAGGTCCACCTGTCAGGTCTAGCTGATACCTGATGAGCACACACATTATTAGGTAAACCTGACAGGTACGACTGAAAAGGTCCGTCTGTCAGGTCTATCTGATACCTGATAGTGAGTGGTTGGCCTTAGGCTTGATAGAGGGAACTGTACCAGCGAAGGTCTTATCGTCCCGATAAAAATTTGGACACGTTTGCTTTCCTAGTTCTCTACTCTGACAGACTTAGACCAGTCACTCACTACCAGATACACCTGATTAGGTCCACCTGTCAGGTCTAGCTGATACCTGATGAGCACACACATTATTAGGTAGACCTGACAGGTACGACTGAAAAGGTCCGCCTGTCAGGTCTATCTGATACCTGATAGTGAGTGGTTGGCCTTAGGCTTGATAGAGGGAACTGTACCAGCGAAGGTCTTATCGTCCCGAAAGTGCAGAGAGAAGGAAAACAGGATAGGAGAAAGCCAGCCGTTCCGGGAACGAACCTTATCTGTTTAGGGCGGGGATCGAGCCCCGTCGAAAACGTCCGAATGTAAATCTGTGCCGAATTTTTTGAACGTGGGTGTACACTGTACATAATGCATTATACTATAGGTCTATGAATACTAGTATATGCAGTTATGTACATACATAGGCTAGGTAAATGACATCGCTTCCATATGCAACTGAATATGTCAACATGGGCTTGAATATTCATGTTAATGAACACATAGGCAATATATTGACTTTACTAGGAGGTATTCATCAGAAGTGTTAAATGTTCTAATAAGGGTCTTATTAAGGGACGGGGGGGGGGGGGGACCGGGCTTAATTTTTGTTGGTTTCCTATGGGGCGGAGTCCAACCACTTATAACCACCCCTCAGCCCCCCTCCTAGAATTTGGTCCAAGGTGCCATGGCAGCACCCTGTATACATGGATTCAGTTAATGACATCATAAAATCAGATGGGAGTGAAAAACAAGCAAACCATTTTATACCAAGGTGTGAACAGAAAATAAAACCCCGACCAGATATTTTTGGACAGTAAAAATTGAGTCCATAAAAAATCGAATGGAATCAAATAAAATTAGTGGTAAATAACAAAGTACTCTGAACACACATCAATAAAATTCAATTTAGTTCTCGCGGTCTCTAAAAATAAGTATATATGTGATTGGAGGGAACCGGTAACTACTAAGGTTATTAATTGACCCGAAAGGGAAGAGAGAAGGTAGAAAGACGATAGGGAATCGAAACCGCGGCCTAGTGCTTGCCAGTTCTCGGAACGGCTGTAAGATCTCAGCCAGTTACATTTCCCTCTATCAACAAAAAGCCATTGCTACGAAAAAAAAACGGCGGGGGAAAATTCATTTTTTTTTTTTTTTTTTTTAAAAAAAAAAGAGTATCTAGGAATTTTAGGATAAAGTTTGCCAGGGTGGGAAATTGGGAACCCGCGACCTAGCGCCTACAAGGCAGACGCGTTACCTTCCAAGCTAAAACTACGCTGGCAAATTTTCGAGTATAGTTTACGTAATTTTCGACGTAGGCATAAAACAAAAACTTCGAAGAAACCAAAACCCAACACACAAGCATGGTTAGTAGTCAATTTAGGAAACCCAATATTTTTTTAAATTAACAAGAAAACAGTCAAAAATAGTAGATACAAAACCTTCCTATTTCTCGATACACAATCAATATGGACTAATTAAAACTTGACCATGATGAACATATAGAGATAGATATGAACGATATAACACAAGATATATCAGTAATATATATCAGTAATATTTAACTCTTAATTATAATTTTGAATATTAGTAATAGGCTTCTACTAGGATTATGCTAACTAGTAACAGACCAGTGATATGAATATGGGCAACTACATATACATAAATAAAAATAAAAGTGGAAAAACACCAAACCTAAAAGTTCAAAAAGTGTTTAAAAAAAAAGCACCAACAAAGCGTGTAAAATACAGCATTGTCTCATTACCTTTTAGCAGAATATTTCAGGTTTGTATTGACCCATCAGGTCAAGATCCAAACTGTCATCCTGTAGTGATCCGAACGCCAAACACAAGAACAAAAAAACACACAGTAAGTTTTTGGACAACACAAAAAATATAAACACACAGAAAAATAGAAAGTAATATATAGGAAACAAAAGTAAATGGCACAAATGCAACAATGGACGGGCAAAATTGATTGCTTAAAATAAATAAAATAATAATAAAACAATAACAATGATAAAAAAGTTCCTATCTACTAGGTACCTACCTACATATATGAACTTTGCCTAGGCAGTGTTGTAGGGATAGCTGTATCCCCTTAAAAAAAAAAACTACTTGAAGTACGTACTTGTGTATAAAATTGTACCTACCAAACTAACAAGTAACAATGTATAAAATACAAGACAAGACTGAAGTGTATGAGTCAAGGGGATTTCAAGACCCAAGTACAAGGTATAAGTATAGGTATTAATGATCGTAGTGTAGACTTGTTAAACGGATAAATAATTAATTTCCAATCAAGTACACAATCAACTCCAATAGAAACTAGATATTAGATACCTAAAGATACTAGAAATGGTAGATACTACATACATAGTTTAGAAACATTCCGTGTTATTCGCGTCAAAAAAAAAAAAAAAAAAAAAAAAAAAAAAAAAAAAAAAACTACCCAATCGTAATTTGGTAATTGATATTAACAGAAATCACTTTGTTTATCTTGCTCGAATGGGACTAAAAAGTGCGTTTAACCATTCAGTCTAAACAGAGATGTAGGTATTAAGGGTTAAATAAAATATGTTTCCAGAAGACAACAGCAAAACAAAAGATCCTACAGTAACAATATATATATAAAAAAAAAACTCGTTAAAAACAATTTTCTTTGATTAGAAACGAAAGTGAACTCACTGATATCACAATGGAACTCTATACTCTAGGTCTCTAGGAACTTCAATGTACAAACCCCCGCACATCAGTACTGAGGGCAGGCCCGTAGAAAGGAGGAGGAAGTGTCTTTGGGGGCACTGACAGGGGCCCTGGCAGGAGCAAAGTGAATTTCAGAGGTTTGATAGAGGGAACTGCAACTGCTAAGGTTGTCCCGAAATCGAAGAGAGAAGGAAGATAGAATAGGAGAAAGCCAGCCGTTCCGAGAACGAACATTATCCGTTCAGGATAAAATCCGCCCCGGGTGGGAATCGAACCAGCGGCCTAGCGCTTACAAGGCAGACGCGCTACCTCCCAAGCTAACTGGGCTGGCAACGGGGACTTTGGATTCAAAATATATCTTATTTTGCGTTTTCATTGTAAAAATAATAAAATAATAGTCAAATGTTCGTAATTAAAAGGGGTATTTAGTGATTAAAAGGGGTATTTCCACAAAAGTTGTGAAAAAGATCTGCTTTACCACAAATAATTTGAGATTCGATTTGAGAGAGAGATTATAGTCTTGAATTATTATTGATGGTGTGGACGATTTGTTTAATCCGATTTTGATGGAATTTTGTAAAATGTTCAACACGAAAAGAAAATTTAATTATTTTAGATTTCAGACTTTTTTTTTTTTTTTTTGCTTTTTTGGGGAGCAAAACGAACCTTCATTTGACAACATACCTAGTATTTTTTTTCTCTTCAACAAATAAAGCGTATTGCATACCTAGGAAAAAGAACGGCGCTAATACAACGTTCCCGGGCCTAATAAAAATTTCAAACGTCCTTCTACTACCTTGCTCTCGAATTTTACCTTTTTTTACCCATTATTGGCCAATAGCCCCAATACCCATTTTTACCATATTATTTACCTCTTGGATATTACCCACATAATACCCATTGGTTCAATTTACCCACTGGCCATTAAACCCATAATACCCATTAGTGCAAACTACAAGTTAGTATTCTAGCCATAATTTACAAACTCATTAAATTCGTAATGTGTGTTGTGGTGACTTGAAAGATTAATACGGATTACCTAATGTCTGACATATGTAGGTACATAATTTACGGTACCTAATTACCTATCTATAATTCTATATGATACACACTGGATTTACTAGTAGTTCAGTGAACTGTATGGAAATCATTACAGCAAGGGTCTTTATGTGGTCTTCATAGGCCCCATTGGGTCCAAAATATAATCATATTTTGTTACAAGAACGAACACTTATCTGTTTAGGATAAATCCGGGCAGGAATCGAACTGAAACAAGCCTTGACTGTCATTATCGCAAGATATTTGGTCAGTAAATTGACGATAATTTTTATTATTATTATTATTTTCAAGAGGTTTGATAGAGAGAACTGTAACAACGGAGGTCTTACCGTCCCGAAATCGAAGAGAGGAGGAAGACAGGATAGGAGAAAGCCAGCCGTTCCGAGAACGACTATTATCCGGTCAGGATAAAATCCGCCCCGGGCCAAGTTAGTAGTATTCTAGTCATAATTTACGAACTCATTAAATTTGTAATGTGTGTTGTGGTGACTTGAAAGATTAATACGGATTACCTAATGTCTGACATATGTAGGTACACAATTTACGGTACCTAATTACCTATCTATATGATACACACTGGATTTACTAGTAGTTCAGTGAACTGTCTGGAAATCATTAAAAAAAGGGTCTTTATGTGGTCTTCATAGGCCCCATTGGGTCCAAAATATGATCATATTTTGTTACAAGAACGAACACTTATCTGTTTAGGATAAAGTTCTTTCCGGGCAGGAATCGTACTGAAACAAGCCTTGACTGACATTATCCCAAGATATTTGGTCAGTAAATTGACGATATTTTTTATTATTATGATTTTCAAGAGGTTTGATAGAGAGAACTGTAACAACGGAGGTCTTACCGTCCCGAAATCGAAGAGAGGAGGAAGACAGGATAGGAGAAAGCCAGCCGTTCCGAGAACGACTATTATCCGGTCAGGATAAAATCCGCCCCGGGCTGGAATCGTACCCGCAACCTAGCGCTTACAAGGCAGACGCTCTACCAACCAAGCTAACTAGGCTGGCAAATCTAATTGAGTCTGAAGTTCCCAAATTTCATTGGTGTTCTCTTGATGAGCTGTCTTGTGCACTCTGAAATAAGTAGAAGCTGGAAGCACATGTTATCCCAGAAGGTCAAATGAATTAAGACCAAATTAGAATAATGAAGCAAAATGTTTGAATGACATTATCCCGAGACATTTGGTCAGCAAAATGACAGTGATTTCTGTCGAGTGAAAGTCAAATCTAGTCGTCCATATGGTCTTAAGGACGTGAGTAAGTGACCGATCATGTAACAATGTCTCTTCCTGGTGCAGATGACATTTGTCGGAGTGACATATTGGGATCTTGAATGCGTTTGATATCGTTAGAACTTTTATAAGGATGTGGATCATCATTATAGGGGGGAATCGTACCCGCAACCTAGCGCTTACAAGGCAGACGCGCTACCAACCAAGCTAACTAGGCTAGCAAATCTAATTGAGTCTGAAGTTCCCAAATTTCATAGGTGTTCTCTTGATGAGCTGTCTTGTGCACTCTGAAATAACGAGAAGCTGGAAGCACATGTTATCCCAGAAGGTCAAATGAATTAAGACCAAATTAGACTCATAATGAAGCGATGTTTGAATGACATTATCCCGAGACATTTGGTCAGCAAAATGACAGTGATTTCTGTCGAGTGAAAGTCAAATCCAGTCTTCCATATGGTCTTAAGGACGTGAGTAAGTGACCGATCATGTAACAATGTCTCTTCCTGGTGCATATGACATTTGTCGGAGTGACATATTGGGATCTTGAATGCGTTTGATATCGTTAGAACTTTTATAAGGATGTGGATCATCATTATAGGGCTGTAGCTTTTTTTATTTTAATAATAGGTACTTTCTTTATTAAAAGATAGAAAATTCAATCTCTATGTCTAAAAATGCAGCCACAGGATATTAAATATCGTAAGATGGGGTATCATTGTGCCCTAACTCTGTCAAAAAAGGGTAGGTGTATAAAAAAAAAAAAAAAAAAAAAAAAAAAATAAAAATTGAGTCCATAAAAAATCGAATGGAATCAAATAAAATTAAGTGGTAAATAACAAAGTACTCTGAACACACATCAATAAAATTAATTTAGTTCTCGCGGTCTCTAAAATATATATATGTGATTGAGGGAACCGTAACTACTAAGGTTTTATTAATTGTACCGAAAGGGAAGAGAGAAGGAAGAAACGATAGGGAATCGAACCCGCGGCCTAGTGCTTGCCCGTTCTCGGAACGGCTGTAAGATCTCAGCAGTTACATTTCCCTCTATCAACAAAAAGTAGGGAATCTAACCCGCGGCCTAGTGCTTGCCCGTTCTCGGAACGGCTGTAAGATCTCAGCAGTTACATTTCCCTCTATCAACAAAAAGCCTTAGTAGATTATAAAGTAACGATAACCATGGATTTATCCAACCTTGTATCATACCCATGAAAACAAGGTAGGCATTCGAACTACGTAGGTATACTGATAAGGTGATAACTAGTTGTGCAGGTCTAGTGTAGACTAGGTGATAAGAAACAGCTGTTGTTGATCAGGTAGAAGTTAGAAAAAAAAATAATAAAAATAAAAATAGGTACATAGAGGAAAAAAAATCCAATGTTTTGGCAACTACAAAATCTACTTCCTTTGGGACTTTTGTATAAGGGAAATATGTACAGTACAGAAAATAATAGAAAGTAAAAATAACGATAACGAATAATATACTGTACAATGACCAGGAAGAAGATAACTTGTTGATCAGGTAGAAGTTAGGAAAAAAAAAAAAAATACATAGAGAAAAAAAAATCCAATGTTTTGGCAACTACAAAATCTACTTCATTTGGGACTTTTGTATAAGGGAAATATGTACAGTACACAAAATAATAGAAAATAAAAATAACGAATAATATACTGTACAATAACCAGGAAGAAGATAACCAAAAACCCAATAGGTAACTACCACAGAAAAGATGCTGAATCTATTAATAAAGATTAAAAAAAGCATGCATTACAAAAAAAAAAAAAAAACCTAGAAGAATTTGAATATATTCTATGCTAGAAACAGATATCGGAACAAATATCGAACTCGAATGACGGAAATGGTTTCAGAATTCAGATAGATCGGAGATTGAGTTGAGATTCGTATCATAGGATAAGATGAAAGATGGTCATAAATAATCCAATTCGTGAAAGTTCTTCTATGATGAGATGTTGATGGCTGTAATCTTATTAAAAAAAGTGTTAACTGGCTAGAATCGATATTTTTTTCCCTCTCTCGTCAACTTTAGTATAACTGATTGAAAGGCTTACAAAACCGCTGACCTCGTCTGTATACGGGAAAAGGCGGCGAAGGAAAAGAAGACGTCAAGTAGCTTCTTATAATGAAAAATATTCTGCCAAAAGATCTGTCCAAAATGTATGCTTGTTCTTTTCATAACCAAAAACAGTTTAACACCAACACGGTTGACAGCTTTGAACAACAAAACAACAACAGCTCTGAAGTCACAAGGACATCGGATTTTCCTCAAAGACTCCCAAAGTCCCAACTAATTACTCATTGTGTTATCACAACTGTCAGCTTAGGAATTAAGTACCCAAATCATCATTGTTTCCAAAGAGAATTTAGAGAGACCATTTTGAAGAGGATTTTAAGATTTTTCGAATAGGATTAGAGAAAGTGAACGTGATTTTCTGAGTTGACAGGTTTGAAAACCTTGATGATGAAATCAAAGAACCTTCCTTGTACGGGCCCATGTCCTTGAAACGAAATAGAAAACAAATTGTACCGAACTAGACCAAAGAAATTTTACTACGAAATAAAATAAATACATTGAAGAGAGTGATTTTCTGAAAACCTAGAAGAATAAATCAAAGAACCTTATAAGGAAGGGGGATGTATGTCCTTCAAAAGAAACAGAAACCGTGTGTGTGCTCATCAAGTATCAGGTAGACCTGACAGATGGACCTTTTCAGCCGTACCTGTCAGGTCTACCTGATATGTAGTAAGTGGCTGGCCAGCACAAGGCCGTATGTTGGCGCGGGCTCGGTGCAGTTATGTGTGTCCCCATCTTAACGCGACTATTTTGACGGAGCCTCCTCACAGTGCTCGTAAAGATACTCATCTAGAAGATCCTATAGATTCTAGAATTACGATCAACCATCACGATGATAATCATGGTCTACAATCAGAGAACTTGAAACCCATCTGCCGAGGCTGAGTATGGGCTTCTAAATCTAATAGATTCACAGGGAGTATTAGATACAGGAAACCTAAGTATACGGACCTTTTTTTTAAAGAAATTTGACAGAGGGAACTGTAACTGCTAAAGCCTTATCGTCCCGAAATCGAAGGCAGAAGGAAGACAGGATAGGAGAAAGCTGCATCGCATGGGGGTAAAATCCGCCCCGAGCGGGAATCGAACTCGTGGCCTAGCGCTTACAAGGCAGACGCGCTACCAACCAAGCGAACTAGGCTGGCTAACCCTAAAGGTCGAACCCCCAACACCTTAGGCCCCAAAACCGCCTCTCTCTGTTACGATTTCCACCATCTGTACCTTCTCCATATTGCTTGGGTGGTCCCCTGTCTTAATTGATAGGTCTTCAAGAACGAGATTAAAGATTGTAGATGTGAGATAAGAACCCTCCCGACTTGTAGATCCCCCCTGAACCAATTCAAACAGGAGAAAACTTTTAATGTTTCCGAATGCTTCTGTTCGATTCTAATGGCCGTATCAGATCCTAAATCTGTGGTCCAAACAACTCCAAACTGAGATCAAATTTGGCAGAGTTGCTCCAAGATTCTATTGGGACTTTTGGAGCTTCCTTCACGTAGAACTTTTTATGTTTCCGAATGCTTCTGTTCGATTCTAATGGCCGTATCAGATCCTAATCTGTGGTCCAAACAACTCCAAACTGAGATCAAATTTGGCAGAGTTGCTCCAAGATTTTATTGGGACTTTTGGAGCTTCCTTCACGTAAACTCAGAATTTTAGGAAACAGTCTGTAAGTTCCTGAACAAAATCCAAATGACGCCTCCATTGTTAGATATGCCCAAAGAACTTCGTAATTCTATTTTCTAACAAATTGCAACTCAACAAGATTTATACATATTCTA
>NW_007379053.1:0-4171 GCF_000475195.1 Diaphorina citri
CCCTGTGGGGGGGGGGGGGCATTTCACATAATTACCTATGTGGGGAGTACTCACATATACGGTCACAGATAAACGTAGAAGGAGTTCTCACATAATGGTTACATACAGTAGAAGGTAGAAGGAGTAACGGGCACAGTAGAAGGTAAAGAAGTGCTGAGGTGGAGAAAAGCATTGAGCCCCCCCGATGCATGATTCTCGTAGTTTTAGGTGTTTATGTTTCGTGGGGGTGTAGGTGTGTGAGGGGGGAGAATTATGCCGATCATATATATTCAAAAGCAATCAAAACTCATAATATGATGATCATTCAAAACTCATTACTTAAATTTTTGAAAGTCGGTGAACGACCCAGTCCAGACATGTTTGGAATCGGAACAGCTGTTGTCGAATTAAAGGAGTTTCCAGCCTAGTTAGCTTGGTTGGTAGCGCGTCTGCCTTGTAAGCGCTAGGCCGCGGGGTCGAGGGCGGGCGGATTTTATCCTGAACGGGTAACATTAGTCAAATTCTTTTGAACGACCTCAAGTCCAGACATTTTTGGAATCAGAGAGAATTATGCCGATCATATTCAAAAGCAATCAAAACTCATAATATGTCGATCATTCAAAACTCATTAGGTACTTAAATTTTTGAAAGTCGGTGAACGACTCAAGTCCAGACATGTTTGGAATCGGAACAGTTGTCGAATTAAAGGAGTTTCCAGCCTATAGTTAGCTTGGTTGGTAGCGCTTCTGCCTTGTAAGCGCTAGGCCGCGGAGTCGAGGGCGGGCGGATTTTATCCTGAACGGGTAACATTAGTCAAATTCTTTTGAACGACCTCAAGTCCAGACATTTTTGGAATCAGAACAATAAATTTGTTGATAGGTACCTAAAAGGAGTTTGTATTACGGTTTGTTTCACCACACTCCTCGAATGATTTGAGACTCGTTTCACCCGTTTGTCTGATTTATATTTTGAGGAAATTCTCTTCTGAGTCGACTAATAAGAGAATTAAATCCCTTACTGAAAATCGGGGCAATCCGGTGTCAAACCGTTCGAGGTGCAAGCTTGATAGTCAATTAGTCATTGATGCTGGCGTCTTTTAACATACATACCTATCTACTGATGTGGGCTTGATTATAAGAGCACCGGGGTCCGGAACAGGAATAAGTGGAAATTGGCCGGGAATAAGTGGAATTTGGCCTGGAATAAGTTGAAGTTAACCAGGAATAAGTTCAAGTTGACCGGGAATGAACCAGGCACCACCATCTTTCGAATGAACCATGCACCACCACTCATCACTCTCCATCTCTTTCGTCTTCTAATTTCCGCGTCGCTTAAAACACCCGCAACATCGGAATAACAGCAACCTACTCATCCGTTGATCGGGGAGACCTAGATACATTTTTTTTTTTTTAACAGAGGGTCTGCTGTAACTGCTAGAGGGTCTGCTGTAACTGCTAAGAAGATCGAAGAGAGAAGGAACACAGGATAGGAGAAAGCCAGCCGTTCCGAGAACGAAACCCATCAGGAGAAAACCCTCCCCGGGCGGGAATCGAACCCACGGCCTAGCGCTTACAAGGCAGACGCGCTACCAACCAAGCCAACCAGGCTGGTGAAGAAGCGAATGGAATGGAATTGGAATGTCCTCATAACATTTTACACACATACTTTCGGACGAGCTTGTATTAGGAGATTATACTCAGGTCACCTGAGTACAGGAAACTTTCCTCCTCTACTCCCAGTACAGCTGATCGTTTGAAAAGTCTTGCAACGTCACCATGCGACGCGAGGGTGGAGCGTCGCGATAACTTTCGTTCGCCCTATGGAAGTCTAAGATATCAGAAGATTGGCTTTTGCTCATAGTGTCCTGCTTCGAAATATCTTAATGGTGCTCTATGGTTCCCGAATTTTCACGGATTTGTTTTTTTTGTTGTTTGTTTCCGTTCTATTTCTTGGCTTGCTTCCTTGTGCGGCCGCAGATTTGAAATCACAACGCAACGGCCCAAACTGATCCAAGTCACCAAATCACCACAACCACAATATGACAAAACTAATGAAAATGATCGCTCTGGAACATCGAACAATTTTGCTGCATTTTTTATTTGTCGGAATTTTCATAAAATTGTGGATTTGATTGAATCCATTTTCTTCCACAACTTTACCAAAAAAGTTCCATCTTTCCCGGAGACTCTGGTCTTTCGTCACGTGATACCCTCGATTTTGGGGAAGAAAAACTCCACCAAGCTCCAAGTACTTCCAAATGGGAAGAACACTCGGGAACAGGTACGGACGGAAAAATAAAAATTCCCACCTGAAAGACGACGGAAAAACGAGAAAAAACTGATTTTATGAGAGAGAGCTTTACAAAGTAAAAAATTACAAACATATATGCGTCCCCTGCCCATCATTTCTCTTCGCGTCTTCTCAGACACCAAAACGAAATTGGCAACAAGTGTGTAAAAGGGAAAAAAAGCCCGACGAAATGGCAGTCACAACAGACTTTAACTATTGAGTATTAGGAAACTAGGAAAATGAGGAGGTTGAGAGACGCAGCGAGGAAGAACATTCGTCCCCTCTTGTGCTGCTCTGTTTATAAAAAAAGGGAAGTGAGTAAAGGGGAAGTTGAGAATGGAATACAAGGAGAGAGGGGAAGTGACATTCATTGAGGATATCGGTGGTGAAGTTGAGACGCGAAGGGAGAATGCTGGTGTAGTGAGATAGGCTACTACTGAAACACACCGTACTATTCTAATATATCACCACCCGCTGCCATTGGATTTCAACACAGATTTTAGACGCATTACTAGCGAGGAGGCTGTTCAGCACTTCAAGAGGTATTTTTATTGCTCCATAGTACCTAGCAGGCATCCAGTAGCATGTGTGTCTGTGACCTCTGAGACACAGGGCAGATTTAGAGCCAAAAATAAACAGGTTACAGAAAGAACGCAAGCTCAAGTCAGTTAGCTGTAATTTATGGTAGTTATTGGACGCTGTCTGCACTTGTAAGCGCTAGGCCAGTCAAAAGGGTTCGATTCCCATGTCCGGGACGAATTATATCCTGATTGACATAATGTTCGTACTAACGCAACGGCTGGCTATTCTCCTAGTCCTGTCTTCCTTCTCTCTCGATTTCGGGACGATAAGCACCATAGAAGTACTCTAGTTCCCTCTGTCAAACCTCTTTAAAAAAAAAAATAGAACAAAAGGAATCAGAGAAGAGATATCGGTCGCAGCGGGACAAATGACGGGAAATTTTCAATAACAGCCAAGCTATTAAGCTTCGGTTGGTAACGCGTTTGCCTTTGTAAGTGCTAAGGCCACGGTGTTCGATTTCCCGCCCGGGCCGGACTTGTATCCTGATGACTGATAACGTTCGTTCTCGGAATATCGGACTGGCTTTCTCCTTCCTGTCTTCCGTTTCTCTATTCCGTTTCGGGCACGATAAGACCTTAACAGTTACAGTTCTCCTCTGTTCAGAACCAGTTACAAAAATAATAAAAAAAGAGCTGACTTTACTGTCCTACAACAATTAATCGAACTCTTTAACTTGAGGAAACTCTTAGCAAATTAATAATTTTATGTATCAATCTCTTTAGGTTACAATCCGAAGATTGGTTGTCATGTTAGAAAACAGTTCTTGTCCATTCATTCCCGATCTGATCTTGGGACCTATATCGCTTCAACTCCATGTAGTTCTGGATCCGCCATATCGGCCTCCACACCTCTGCTAACTGGGGTATACAATGACTGGAAACTGCATTAGTTGAGAGCGGACTTCATAGCTCCCTCGCACAATACTCGGCACATCCATTAGTAGTAATGTCTGTACACTGTGGTGACTTCGCGTTGAACACTTAGGGATTTCGGGCTCCCCTTGGGGTCCAAAATACATGGGATCCGGCGGTCATAGTCCGTCGGGGCGGCAAAACGCCGCCGGTGTAGGTACCTTAGCGCGTCTGCGCGCGACGTCGGCGGTTCTGGCAGCCGTTTGGGGCGAGTTACCAGGAGTATTGTTTAGGAGTCGGACAGGCAAGGACAGTGCGCTCGACTCGGGGTTCAAACGGCGGTCAGGCCCTTTAGCGGCTTGGACTCACCGGCCGGCTTTTAAGCTTTAACTATATATAAAGGCTTGCTACTTCTTGGCGTCTCCTCGATTCCATACGGGGCCTGCCTCTGTATACAGTGGCCGCCTAGG